>NW_015389655.1:0-54943 GCF_001527695.2 Protobothrops mucrosquamatus
TCCTTCCTTCCTTCCTTCCTTCCTTCCTTCTTTCTTCTTCCTTCCATTCTTTCTTCCTTTCGATCTTCTCTTCCTCCCTTCCTCCCTCCCTCCCTCCCTTCCTTTCTTCCTTCCTTCTTTATTCTTCCTTCCTTTCCATCTTCTCTTCCTCCCTTCCTCCCTCCCTCTCTCCCTTCCTTCCCCCCTTCCTTCCCTCCCTCCACCCCTCTCTCTCTAACACCAGAAAGAAGCAGCAAGGGGAACTGTCCCAATCAAATCTATATATTTGCATAGAAAATAGCTAGACATTATTTGGAGCAAGAGAATCTATCTGCAGCTCCCTAGCAAGCATTATACTGTAAGTTCCTATTTTAAGCCTATAAGACATATGCATGGCTTAACTGTGCACTTGAACGTATTTTACTTCCAGGTTTGTTCTTCAGCTAAAGGTGAAATAAGGAGAAAGAGATGTTTTGGCTTGTTCTGAACCAGACGGACCTAATTCAAACACCCAGAAGTCAGTTAACTTAATTTTACTTATATGATATGTGTATGTCCTGGGCCTTTATATACCTGCTTTAGAAAGAGACCTGGAATGAACCAGAAAAAAAAAAGACAGAAACAGCTTAAAAGCTGCCACACGAAACCAGATCAGATTGTATTATTAGCATCACGTTGACCAAACACCTGACACCCACATTAGCTCCAAAATGAAACATCTTGTGACCCGCTCTCTCTAAGCAGGCAGGAAACTTAATGAGATAAGAAACTGGATTAGTCATTTCAAGACATCCTTCTTTTCAATTGACAGGCAACAAATCTCCGCAGGTGGGGAACCCTCGAGTTGGGTTCCCAAGTCAATTGATCTTGATCCTTCACGTCACTCAAAAAAAAGAGGGACAGGCACTCAATTTTGTGGACCAACTGGGAGACAGAGATGGCGATTAAAGTCAACGGTCTGTGAAATCCCCAAACCATTATTGATGCTTTCCATTGTAATGCTAAAGAAAATGGTTTAGAATACCTTGGATTAGATGAAGAACGAAACACAGAACGAAATAAACCACAAAAGCTCACCCAAAAAAAGCATTCATTAGGAATTGGGTTTCAGGAATGTCTTGTTTAATGAAAAGAAGAACGGGGTGACATGATAGCAGTGTTCCAATATCTCAGGGGCTGCCCCAAAGAAGAGGGAATCAAGCTATTCTCCAAGGCACCTGAAGGCAGGACAAGAAGCAACGGATGGAAACTAACCAAGGAGAGAAGCAACCTAGAACTAAGGAGAAACTTCCTGACAGTGAGAACAATTAGCCAGTGGAACAACCTGCCTCCAGAAGCTGTGAATGCTCCAACACTGGAAGTTTTTAAGAAGAGACTGGACAGCCATTTGTCTGAAATGGTATAGGGTTTCCTGCTTGAGAAGGGGGTGGTACTAGAAGACCTCCAAGAGGGATATTTGTAGCTCAGGATTGAAATGAGGGTCCTTGGTACTCTCTGAGCTTGCTTGTTTTCTTACAGATGCTGCATTACCCAAACTAGATAACATCATCAGTGCATTCGTCATGGAACTGAAGACTAAATATTCTGGATACGTGAAGACAAGCATAACTGGAGATGTTCTGATGCTTGGAAATAAGGAAAACTACTGGAATTGGGTAAGTCTAGTCTAGTGAAAAGAAGGATTGGGGGTGACATGATAGCAGGGTCCTAATACTTGAGGGGCTGTCACAAAGAAGAGGGGGGATCAACCTATTCTCCAAAGCCCCTGAAGGCAAGACAAGAAACAATGAATGAAAACTAATCAAGGAGTGAAGGAACCTAGAATTAAGGAGAAATGTCCCGACAGAACAATTAACCAGTGGAACAACTTGTCTTCAGAAGTTATGGGTGCCCCATCACTGGAGGCTTTTAAGAAGAGACTGGACAGCCACTTTTCTGGAATCTAATAGGGTTTCCTGTGTGAGCAGGTGGTTGGACTAGAAGGTCCCTTCCAACTTTGATATTCTATAGTCTATAAAAGAAGCTGACAGAAGACAAAATAAATAGATGCCATTGCTGTTGACCCAAGTGGGAGTCATTAGAAGTCAAAGAAACAATTCTTGAAGGATAGGCTTCACAAAACAACATCCATTGCAAGATCATGAGTAAGAAATGATTGAGTGACTATGCAACAATTTTATACGATGTAAGCATCCTTATACAAAATATATTACTAAATAAATTGTGTAGACAATTTAAAGGTAGATGCACACAATCCCCCTGACATGACATCAAAGAAGTGAGAAACAATTGTTTGGGTTCATGGATTTTATTTTATTTTTTTCCTGAAAAGATTTATGTTTTTTCTTTTCTTTTTATCAATTCTGCAATGAGCAGTGTAGCTTAAAATATATCCCAAATGGTGAGAAGATAATACAGCTACAGTAAACATATGCCAGCCTCTGTCTCCATTTTGTTGTGACTTCTCACAGTTTTCAAGCAGATCCACTCCCTCTATCTTTCATCTCCTCTGCCCAAATCTGTCAGTTTTAATGAGCGAGGTCCATATTTTTTTTTCTCTCGGTCTGATCCAAAAAATAAGCCAAACCAAACCAACGAACAAAAACAGTGTAGAAGGTTGCCACTTAGCTTTAATTTCTCAACGGTTTCTAATGTCTTGTGATCATAATTTCACTCCAAGTCTTTCCATCTGCTGCTACAAAGCTCATCTAAATGTAAATGAAAATAAATACCGTTTCTGAAAAAAATAAAATACAAGAAAATGCAGTCTTTGAAGTGAAAACTTTGGCATGCTTAGAAGTGTAAATATAAGTATAAACTCTTCCACTCTCTACCATCCAGTCAGAGCTGAAGAAGCTCTTTGCATGAGAAGCAAAATGTCTTCAAAGAAAAACAAGAAAGTCCAGTTGCCTCCTGAAAAAAGCACCTTTGGGACACAGGTCTTCAAAGCTTTATGAAAAGCTAGGAAGATGTTCTTCTATCTTCTTTTCTCTTGGCTAATAATGTTTAGCTCTTTCAATCTTGGGACAACCATGACCTGGATGAAGGAGAATCTCCATATACTTATATTCCAACATAACCAAGTTAGAAGGGACCTTGGAGGTCTTCTAGTCCAACTCTCTGCTCTAGCAGAAGACCCTATACCATTTCAGAAAAATGGCTCTCCAATCTCTTCTTAAAAGCCTCCAGTGATGGAGCACCCACCACTTCTGGAGGAAACTTGTTCTGCTGATTAATTGTTCTCACTGTTAGGAAATTTCTCCTTAGTTCTAGATTGGTTTTCTCCTTGATTATTTTCTGTCCATTGCTTCTGCCTTCAGATACCTTTGAGAATAGGTTGGCCCTTCTTCTTTGTAGCAGCCTGTTAAATATTGGAAGACTGCTATCATGTCAGCCTTAGTCCTTCTTTTCATTAAACTAGACATATCCAATTCCTTCAAACGTTCTTCATGTCTTTTAGCCCTCAGTCCACTAATCGTCTTTGTTGCTCTTCTCTGCACCTATTTCTAGAGTCTAAACACCATTTTTATACAGGGAAGACCAAAACTGGATTGCAATATTTCAAGTGTAGTTATTAGAAAACAAACGAAAGCTAGAATCAGACTGAAGAAAACAGAAGCTTTGGCCTATTAGAGGCAATATTATATTATTAAATAGATGTTTGAATATGATTAAGAATAGATTGCTAGAAATAGAAGAATTCTTATAACTAGATAGATAAGATTGGTAATCAGAATATCATGTTTTGGCATGAAAGGGGAAATAAGAAAATGCTAAGAAATTTGAATGAGGGAAGCTTTCGGTTACCCAAATATAACTTGTTTTGAAATTATAAATGATTGGGATATTTTGAATATGGATGTGAAATTAAAATTGAAAAAAAAGCAAAAATAGGATATTGACTGAATAAATGGATATTGAGTGCAAATGCAATTAAGGTATGCTTTGGTTAGAAAAGATATTTTAAACTGATATCATTGATATTATTAGAAAGCTGTAATAAATGCTGATATTCAGCTGTATATTTATCAACAACAATAAGAATTGTATTTGCTTAATGTGGAAAAATGTTTATTACCGGAAAAAGAGAGGAGGTATTGGATGGTGTAATATTGGATTTAGTTTGAAGAAGCTTATATGTACCATGGAATTACTAATGGATCCAGTCAACAGAATCAAGATCACATGAAGTGTTAATACCACTTTACAATGCCTTGGTAAGGCCACACTTGGAATACTGCATCCAGTTTCGGTCACCACGAGTAAAAAAAGATGTTGAGACTCTGGAAAGAGTACAGAGAAGAGCAACAAAGATGATTAGGGGACTGGAGGCTAAAACATATAAGGAAGGGTTGCTGGAATTGGGTATGTCGAGTTTAATGAAGAGAAGGACGAGAGGGGACATGATAGCAGTGTTCCAATATCTCAGGGGCTGCCCCAAAGAAGAGGGAGTCAAGCTATTCTCCAAGGCGCCTGAAGGCAGGACGAGAAGCAACGGGTGGAAACTGATCAAGGAGAGAAGCAACTTAGAACTAAGGAGAAACTTCCTGACAGTTAGAACAATTAATCAGTGGAACAACCTGCCTCTAGAAGCGGTGAATGCTCCAACACTGGAAGTTTTTAAGAAGAGACTGGACAGCCATTTGTCTGAAATGGTATAGGGTTTCCTGCCTAAGCAGGGGGTTGGACTAGATGGCCTCCTAGGTCCCTTCCAACTTTATTATTATTATTAACGTGTTGTCTAATAAGCACTTGTTTGTAAAAATAGAAAACTAATAAAATATAGAAAGAAAGAAAGAAAGAAAGAAAGAAAGAAAGAAAGAAAGAAAGAAAGAAAACAGAGAATACAGGATAGCAGAGTTGGAAGGGACCTTGGAGGTGTTCTAGTCCAACCCCCTGCTCAGGCAGGAACCCTATACCATTTCAGACAAATGGCTGTCCATTCTCTTTTTAAAGCCTTGAGTGTTGGAGCACCCATAAGTTCTGGAGGCAAGTCGTTCCACTGATGAATGGTTAGGAAATGTCTCCTTAGTTTTAGGTTACTTCTCTCCTTCATTAGTTACTGTCCATTGAAGAGGGTCTAAGGATAGAGAAGAGCACCCTAAGCTAGCAAGATTTAATTCTGCAGAGGAAGCGTGGAGAATATCTGAGGGGCTGCCACAAGGCCGAGGGGGCCAGGTTGTTCACCAGAGCACCAGAGGGAAGGACGAGAAACAATGGTTGGAAACCGATCAAGGAGAGAAGCAACCTGGAATTAAGGAGAGACTTCCTGACAGTGAGGACAATCAACCAGTGGAACAGCTTTGCCTTCAGAAATCGTGGGCGCTCCACGACTGGAGGTTTTTAAGAAGAGACTGGACATTCACCTGTCTGAGACAGTATAGGTTCTCCTGCTTGAGCAAGGGGCTGGACTAGAAGACCTCCAAGGTCCCTTCCAGTTCTATTCTATTCTATTCTATTCTATTCTATTCTATTCTATTCTACTCTACTCTGTTCTGTTCTGTTCTGTTCTGTTCTGTTCTGTTCTGTTCTGTTCTGTTCTGTTCTGTTCTATTCTATTCTATTCTATTCCAGTCATGAGGCAGTAATGAAGGTTTTGCAAAGAGCGCCAACTTTCATGTGAGCCAAAAAGAGTCTGGTTGCATGAAATCATTGCAATTTCTGGGAAGATCGTGTTTATTTTAGGTCACTTTTGCCAAAGAAATTTGCTTTGTGTCAAGCTTGGATGCCCTCTAGTTTGGTTCAATGCACTTTTGACATCTGCTCCAGCTCTGAAATTTGCCGAGGGTTCTCAGTGTCATCGGCACTCAGATGTTTGACTCCCATACTGTGGGTTACCATCCCTTGCAAATAAACTCAGAATAAGGGTGGGAGGGGGTGGTGGTGGTGAGAAAAGCAAAGTCAGAATGCTGCTAGGGTTCAGGAACCCCCACAGAAACAACGGATAGCTACCATTTTGAAGAGGTGCAGTGATGTTTAGCTTGTACTCACTTGACCCTTTTGATGAAATCAGGGGATGTTAAGTTTGGAAGGGACCTTGGGAACATTCCAGCCCTCTGCCCAGAACACAAATAGACAACCACAGCATCCTGAGCAGAAGCCTATCTAACTGCTATTGAAACACCTCCAACGGAGAATAATCTTCTAATGGAAGAAAAATTATACATAGCTCAAGGTTGAACTGTGGAATCCCTGGCTTTTGATCGTTTGGTTGCAAGATGTTCTTTGACTCAACTAGGTAATCTCATCAGTGCTAGAAGGGAGTGGGGTTTGTGGAGAGGAGGAGGAGGAGGAGGAGGAGGAGGAGGATCCTTGGTGCTCTCTGAGTTTGGTTGCTTTCTTCCAGATGTTTCATTACCCAAACTAGGTAACATCATTAGTGCTAGAAGGGAGTGGGGTTTGTGGAGAGGAGGAGGAGGAGGAGGAGGAGGAGGGGGGATCCTTGGTGTTCTCTGAGCTTGGTTGTTTTCTTCCAGATATTTCATTACCCAACGAGTAACCTCATTAGTAAGAATAAGTGTGGGGTTTGCTCCCTGTTTATGTACAGTAGCAACAAACAAACAAACAAACAAACAAACAAACAAACAAACAAATAAATAAATAAATGTTCCAATATCTCAGGGGCTGCCACAAAGAAGAGGGAGTCAAGCTATTCTCCAAAACACCAGAAGGCAGGACAAGAAGCAACAGATGGAAACTAATCAAGGAGAGAAGCAACTTAGAACTAAGGAGAAACCTCCTGATAGTGAGAACAATGAATCAGTGGAACAGCCTGCCTCCAGAAGTGGTGAATGCTTCAACACTGGAAGTTTTTAAGAAGAGACTGGACAGCCATTTGTCTGATATGGTCTAGGGGGGGTTGTCTGAGCAGGGGGTTGGACTAGATGACCTCCAAGGTCCCTTCCAACTTTATTATTATTATTATTATTATTATTATTGTTATTGTTATTGTTATTGTTATTGTTATTGTTATTGTTATTGTTATTGTTATTGTTATTGTTATTGTTGTTGTTGTTGTTGTTGTTGTTATTATTATTATTATTATTATGGTTTGGTATTTGTATGTCTATTATAAGTATTAAGATGTCAGCGCGTTTCTTTTCAAAGTATTCCATCTTTCTCCACACGCACATACACCTTTTTTGCATGTCATTCTTGTAACTTATCATATTTAAATCCACATTCAAATCAATTCCAGTCTTTTCCAGTAGAGTGTGTTCCTATTCTGAGGACATTCTGAGGACATACCATCTATCAATGGTATCAGACATCCTTATAATTAATTTCCAGGTCCGTTCTTCAAAAAAAAAAAAAAAAGAAAAGAAATCCTTCAAAACACCTGCTGTTAAAATATTTTGCTTCGTTTTTGTGTTAATGTCTCCATTTAAAATATCCTTCCCTTCTAATTGTAATGTTTAGTTTCTATAATTTTTTATAATGTCCAACCTTCAAAGTCCTAGCCTACATTTTTTCCCCAAAAAATCCAAACACTGAGAATTTCCTAATCCATTTAGTCCACTTTTACTTTCTAAAATCCATAGTCCCAATACCCTTTCCCGATTAGTCCAAAAAAAGTTATATATATATATATATATATATATATATATATATATATATATATATATATATATATATATATATATATATATATATANTTGTTTGTTTGTTTGTTTGTTTATTGCTAAGGAGAAAGATGCTCATCCACCGAACAAGGTGACAACTTGCTATTCAGAAGGTTCTTAAAAACCAGTGTGGGAAGTCACCCCTCCCCCCAAGAGAAAGAAATATTTTTTGGAAATGTTTAAAAGTCAGAATATATTTCCCTAAAGGATTTTAAAAGCAGAAGCCAACCCCCAACCCCCAAGTCTCTCTTTCCCAAACAGAAACCAAGTCTGCAGAATTGCAGATGTGATAATCTTGTCAGAAAGACTGGGAGTCAGAAAACTGGCATTAGGAAGAAAGATCCCTAGAATCAACACCAAAAATCTAAGAGTCATCAGCCCCAGCCCCAGGGAAGCAGGATATGACCCTTGGGACATAATAGGATGAACCCACCACCGTCAGAATACCAGAAAGGCACACTCAGACTCAAGTCAAAGTTCATGCCACAGGAACAACTCCAAACAAAAGGCTCCAGAGCAGGGGTGTCAAACTCAATTTCATTGAGGGCTGCATCAGCATTGCGGTTGCCCTCGGGGGGGGCAGGTGGATGCGGCCAGGGTTGGTGCGGCCTACTGGATGGGCATGGATGGAGTGGGTGTGGCCTGCTGGGTGGGCATGGCCAGCTCTACATCGTTCGCGTCAAGGGTGCCTGTGGGGGCCTGGGCAGGAGTGGGACAGATCTGAGGATCTCTGGCAGAAGAAGGTGGGACCAGGGCAAGTGCCAAGGCATGGTCCATTTCTTCATTCCTCACAAAGGGTGACACCTCCCCAGCATGAACCCAGGGGGTAGGGCTGACACGGCAGGGGCTGGTTCCTCGCTGTTTCCAGATGGCCTTGTGCAGCTAAGACTGAATGCGTTTCAGCATAGATGGCCACCACAAAATTGTATATTGGCTCCCGGCCAGTCTGGGCCAGGGTCAAGGAAGTGGGGGCCGTTCCCTCACTGTTTCAAGGATGGCTTTGCGGGCCACATGAAACCACTTCACGGGCCGCATCCGGCCCTCGGGCCTTGTGTTTAACATGTCTGCTCTGGAGGGTGTAAAAACCCACTCCCTACATGTGCTCACTCTCTTTTCTTCCAGAGCCATCTTTCGGTCTGGCTCTCCTCTTCAATAAACTGCAACCTTAAGTAACTGTGTGAGCGATCTGGGAGTCCTAGTGGACAACCACTTAAATATGAGCCAACAATGTGTGACAGCAGCCAAAAAAGTCAATGGAATCCTAGGCTGCACTAATAGAGGGACAGAATCAGGATCGTGTGAAGTTCTAGTACTGCTTTACAAAGCCTTAGTAAGACCACACTTGGAATACCGCATCCAGTTCTGGTCAGCACAATATAAAAAAAAGATATTGAGACTCTAGAACAGGGGTCTTCAAACTTGGCCCTTTTATGACTTGTGGACTTCAAGTCCACAAGTCATAAAAGGGCCAAGTTTGAAGACCCCTGCTCTAGAAAGAGCAATAAGAATGATTAGGGGGCTGGAGGTTAAAACTTGCAGGAATTGGGTATGTCTAGTCTAATGAAAAGAAGGACTAGGGACGACATGATAGCACTGTTCCAATATTTGAGGGGGCTCCTACAAAGACAAGGAGGGTGAAACTATTTTCCAAAGCATCAAAAGGTGAGACAAGAAACAACGGATGCAAACTAATCAAGGAGAGAAGCAACCTAGAACTAAGGAGAAATTTCCTTAACCATGAGAACAATTAATCAATGGAATGGCTTGCCTTCAGAAGTTGTGGGTGATCCTTCACTGGAGGCTTTTAAGAAGAAATTGGACAACCATTTATCCACAATAGTATAGGCTCTCCTGCTTTAGAATGGAGTTGGAGTAGAAGACCTCCAAGGTCCCTTCGAACTCTTCCTTCTTCTCCTCTTTTTTCTCTTCTATCTTCTCCTCCTCTTCCTCCTCTTCCTTCTCTTCCTCCTGGTCCCCATGGTCCTCCTGGTCCTGGTCCTGGTCCTGGTCCTGGTCCTGGTCCTGGTCCTGGTCCTGGTCCTGGTTCTGGTCCTTGTCCTTGTCCTGGTCTTGGCCCTGGTCCTGATCCTGGTCCTGGTCCTCCTCCTCCTCCTCTTTTTCTTCCTCCTCCTCCTCTTTTTCTTCCTCCTCCTCCTGGTCTTCCTCATCTTCCTCTTCTACCTCATCCCCTTCCTCTTTAGAATCGGGGTGAAAGGAAAGGAAAACCCATCAGATCCAAACTTATATTTACCTAGGGTTGATTCCGAAGGCTTGATTGTCTCTTTGGCCACTGCCTAAGTTGGTTATAACGAGCTAGCTTCAGATTGGAAAAAAGTCCTGGAATGCAAAGTAATAATAATAATAATAATAATAATAATAATAATAATAATAATAATAATAATAATAATAATAATAATAATAATAATAATAATAATAATAATAATAATAATAATAATAAAGTTGGAAGGGATCTTGGAGGTCATCTAGTCCAGCCCCCTACTCAGGCAGGAAACCCTATAGTACAATTTCGGACAAATGGCTGTCCAGTTTCTTCTTAAAAACTTCCAGTGTTGGAGCATTCACCGCTTCTGGAGGCAGGTTGTTCCACTGGTTAATTGTTCTAACTGTCAGGAAGCTTCTCCTTAGTTCCAGGTTGCTTCTCTCCTTGATCAGTTTCCATCTGTTGCTTCTTGTCCTGCCTCCAGGCGCTTTGGAGAATAGCTTGACTCCCTCTTCTTTGTGGCAGCCCCTGAGATAGTGGAACACTGCTATCATGTCCCCCCTCGTCCTTCTCTTTGTTAGACTAGACACACCCAGGTCCTGCTACCATCCATTATATATTTTAGCCTCCAGCCCTCTAATCACCTTTGTTTCAGGCTGGAAAAAAGTCCTGGAATGCAAAGTGGAGAAATATTTATCTCTAAACTTGTCCTAAGCATCAAGAAAAAGAATGATGTAGTTGAAAGAGGGGTGGGGTGGGGGAGAGAACATGAGAAAGGGAGAGAAATGAAATGAGAAGAAAAGAAAGAAGCCACGCTGGGGGGGATTATTTAAAAATAAATAAGTAAAATATGAAAAGCTCTTGTCATTAACTTCAATCTCCCATTTCTCAAGTTGCGCCGGCTGTGACTTTTCCTTAATTGATTTGCTGGTTCTCTTTCATTTGCATATCACCTTCAGGGAGAAGCGAGAAAATGATCTCACAGACAGTAATAAAATTATTATTCTCCTTATCATTCACAAACAACGTTTTCCCCCCCCTTTTTTTTTAATGCTCTCTTATACTCGCAGTCCATGCGTAGTTGGAAAATGGGCTTTTTTTTTTTACATACCGTACGACAGCAGAAGTCAAAAACAGATTTAAGAGATGGCAAATAATAGGAACGTGAACATCAGAACAACAATGGAAAAAATTGTGTCCCTATTAAGCATTTTAAAATTCACTAAGATATCAGCACTCTGCTGCAATAGATACCTGTTTGAAACCTCAATCTTATTTCCTTTCACGGAAAAGTTAGGGGTATAAAAGAATTTGGTGATGGATTTCGTTGGGATTTTTCTCATTTTCAAAGTAAGTAAAAACTCACTAGTTAGTAAGTCTCCTCCTTCTCCTTCTCCTTCTCCTCCTTCTCCTTCTCCTTCTCCTTCTCCTTCTCCTCCTCCTCCTCCTCCTCCTCCTTCTTCTTGTTCCTCCCTCTTCTCCTCCTCCTCTTTCTCCTTCTCCTTTCCTCCTTCTCCTTCTCCTTCTTCTCCTCCTTCTCCTTCTCCCCCTCCCTCCTCCTCCTCCTCCTTCTCCTTCCCTTTCTCCCTTTCCCTCTCCCTCCCTCTCATTCTCATTCTTATTCTTCTCTTTCTTTCCCATACTTCTCCACCTCCTTCTCCTCCTCCTCTTTCCTCTTCCTCTCCCCTTTTCCTTCTTTTCCTTCTCCTCCTTCTTCCCCATTTCCTTCTCTTCTCCATCCCATCCTTCTCCTTCTCTTTCTTCTCTTTCCTTCCCATCCTTCTCCACTTCCTCCTCCTCCTCCTCTGTCTCTTTCTTCTCTTTTCTTCCCATCCTCCTTCTCCTTCTCCTTCCCCTTCCTCTTTTCCTTTTCCTCCTTCTTTTCCATTTCCTTCTCTTCTCTTTCCCATCCTTCTCCTCCTTGTTCTCCTTCTCCTTCTTCTCTTCTCCTTCTCCTTCTCCTTTCCCTCCCATCCTTCTCCTTTTTTTTCTAGAGAAATTCCCTCCTTCCAGTCAGAGATATAAATAAAGTTGTTTTTGTTTTTCTTTTTTTAAAAACAAGAACAACAACTAGATGTCAGCTTGGACCATGCAACTGGAGCACAGCCCTCTCTTTTACAGCCATTTTCCCTAACCCCTTCAGACACTCCTGCGTCATTCCGACTTGCTTCCCCTCTGTGGCCCTTCCTCTAGCAACTGTGTGGAAATGCACCAATGCCTCTGACTCCTATAATTGTGTAGGACACACACAGAGAGAGATATATACACAGAGGGACACCAAGGGAAAAGAAATGCAAGCAAACTCAACCTCCTTTACTTTCTCTCTCATAGATCAATATGCATTTCTTTGGATGGTGATGATGATGATGATGATGATGATGATGATGATGGTGGTGGTGGTGGTGGTGGTGGTGGTGGTGATGGTGGTGGTGGTGGTGATGATGATGATGATGATGATGACTCTATCATAAATCTGCTAGAGAGCAAATCTGACCTGAAAGATGGATTATAAAATGGATTGGTTTTACACCAATCCACATGTATCTGCGGAATATAAATCCTATAGCTCCTGCTTCTTTCATCCTTCTGTCCTATTTTTCCATTTCAGGGCTTTCATGAAACCATTAAGTCATTGTGTGTTTATGTATATGTGCAGGGGTGCACAGGTATAACCACAACCCTTTACTATTATTGTAGCTGTCTTCTAAATTTGCTCGTCTGCTACTAAACTTCTTGAATGGCCTGCAGTTTATTGGGCCCCCTTCTTCATTTTGAAGATGAAGTGGACATCTGCTCTCCTTCAATCTTCTGGGATCTCACCAGAGATAACCAAGAATGGTTCTACCAACAGTTTCTTCAGTACCTGATAATGTGACTTACCCTAACAATGATATTTGAATTTCCTTACATAAGCTAAGTTCTCTGTTACATTCTCCTTGTGCATCCTAACAGCCAGGTCAAGCGCCGGGGAAATTAGGAGAATCAGGCTGTTCATATGAATATACAGATTTATTATAAGCTTAAGCTGTCTACAAGAATCTGACCTATTAGCGATCAAGGGAAATGAGTGGGAGATAAGAGAAACATTCAAGATGGGCTGGACTTAGATCTTTGGCGGGCATCTGATGACGCATTTGACCCTTTGGCTCAGCCTGATGTTCTCCTACATTCCAGGCCCTTAGATCAGTGGTGGCGAACCTATGGCACGGGTGCCAGAAGCGGCACTCAGAGCCCTCTCTGTGGGCACGCGCGCCGTTGGCCCAGTCCTAGGCCTTCAGCTGGGTTTTATAAAACCTTTTCGCTTTAGGCCTCCACCGCCGTGTGCAAAAAAAAAAAAAAGTTTCAATCAATCAGTCAATTTCAACTTCTCCTGGAAAAAAAAAGATCTTGCAAAGTTGGAATTGATTGATTGAACTTTTTAGTCCCACCCAGTCTGCCGTTAGGACCGCAGCCACGCCCACCCAATGGGCCACACCCACCAAATTGGCCACACCCAGCCAATGGGCCACAACCACCCGGCACCCAACGATGCATAAGTGGGTTTTGGGTTGCAATTTGGGCACTCGGTCTCAAAAAGGTTTGCCATCACTGCCTTAGATGATGGTCATCTGAGGTCCTCTTCTCTTTTGAGATAAGACAGAAGCAAAACAGGAGCAAAAAAAAATGTCCTTCCATTTCCCCACTTTCTCCTCTTTAATTTCCAACATACCCAACTAACCCTTTTGTGTTGTTTGGGGGGGGGAGAAATCTCTCACAAATCTCAGTTCATTCTAAGCATTAACCTTTCTGACATGGTTGTGGCTTCTGGACAGAAATTCCCAAACTGTGGAACTTGGGGAAAGGTTGTTAATGATTTTGTAAAAGTCCCTCACTCAACGAGTAGCTTGGACAATATTTTCTTGTGCCCAGGGCAAGATTAGCTTCAGGATCAAGGTTAGGACCCACAGGATTAAACCGAATACAACCATAATGCACAGACACATTCAATCCATACGGCCTGTTTGAGAGCACAAGTGTGATTTTCAAACAGCTCTTCCACAGTTGTTGCTTTATCCAGCCACATAAATAACTCCCTCTCCTCACCTTTTCCCCTTGGTGGAAGGGAACAAATCATGTTAGCTTTGCATTTGACAAAGTTGACAGAATCCATCTGACAGAAGCCCCCTTGCCTTCTTTCCAGCGGTGTTCATAAACCAAAAGAAACAAGACAGGAATATAAAAGTAGGTCCTGGAGCGATGGACCGGATTTTCTCTCTCTCTCTCTCTCTCTCTCTCTCTCTCTCTCTCTCTCTCTCTCTCTCTCTCTCTCTCTCTCTCTCTTTAACATGCTTGAAAACTGTGTGTGTTCATTCTTTAGGTTGAATGGTTTTGCAGTTAAGAGGGAGAACATGAATATTGCACAGAAACAGTTTTATATACCACCTATGGTATTTTCGGATAAGGCAGAGAAAGGTCCTGCATGTAAGCTTGGGGTGGTGAAGTTTACAATATCATCTAGAGTGCTCTCCTGATTATCAATGCTTTATAGGAAAAACCACAGCAGTCCATATTTAGACAATATCCACATTCAAGGGAGGTATAATGGTGAAGTTGATTTCCATCATTCCTTCTAACATTTTAATCTACTCTGTGGCCTATCAGCTAAATTTTCCTTCCTTCCTTCCTTCCTTCCTTCCTTCCTTCCTTCCTTCCTTCCTTCCTTCCTTCCTTCCTCTCCTCCTCCTCCTCCTCCTCCTCCTCCTCCTTCTCCTTCTCCTTCTCCTTCTCCTTCTCCTCCTCATGTTCCTCTTTCTCCTCCTCAACTGTCTAGTTTCCAATGTATTTTTTCCCCAATAAAATATTTAAATAACAAAATAATTGGTTGGTGGGAATCCAACAGATGGTGCTGTTTTTCAAAAAAGCATGTTTTTACCTGTCACAGATGTGACATCTATATAATAGTAGGTATATAAAAACATGCGCATATTCGAATGCAACGTTGTGTCCAAATTTCAAAGCAATCGGTGAAGAACTTTCGGAGATTTAAGATTTTGAACAAACAAACATTTACATTTTTATTTATATAGATATAAGATATAAGATGTAGATATTTTATTGGTTTTTAACTCTAACAATCTCCAGTGCCTGGTGTACAGCGTGTTGTCTTGGTTTATATTTTAACAAGAAAAAAAGGACAATAATAATTAATTAACAGTCAATAATGATTAAATTTGATAATTCCATAATTAATATATTAATTAATAATACATTTCTTTGATCTTCCCTTCTCCCATTTGTATTTTCCTTCTTCAACCTTAGCCAAAATATAATTTTTAAAATTCTCAATATGTAAATGATTAGGTATAGGCATTTTTTATATTTATACAAATAATAATAATCTCTCTATGTAACTTTTTTTTCAGCTTATATTGTTCTCATAACCATCATCTCATTAGTTCAGTATACATCCTATTTTTACAATTTTTGTTCACTTAGATTCCCTTATATTCAATCCAATTCTTATCAGTCATAATTTCTTCATATTAGTCATCTCACTGTCTAAATTTTCCCATTTAGGTATATCATCCCAATATTTTACAGTATGTCATCCATTATAAAAACACTATACTTTTTATCTGTCTTATAGTATCTAGATATAACATCCCTTTTAGTCAGTTTATATTTTACTTATATATTAATAAAAGTTACATCAACCTACTATTTTAACATTTCATATATTATAAAACATAGTATATTACTTAAATCTCATTATCCTTCTTGTTATAAGGCACCTTTATGTTCGGAATTCTCTGTTCTTTTAGCCATATTCAAACAAATGTTTATTCACATAATAATCTGGTAGGGCGAGTCAAATTTCTTGTATCTATCGCTGATCTTCTTCTTTTGCCAAGTAATTTTCCAAGTTGATGTAATCCACTTACCCAACAATTCCTGTATTTTTACAAATGTTGTTGGGAATACAAAAGATGAAGTAAGTAAGATAAATTCTTTCTGTCCCCCAAACTTTAATAGTTCTCCTAATAATTCCATTTTTTCTTGTTGTATCAGAACCTTGTAGATTTTTTCCTGTTTGTGTCAAATTGTAATTCTTTTCCTTTGTTATTTCATCAATTTGATCATACTCTTCCAGTTTGTAATCTTGGTTGTTCCTTTGTTGTTATTTCCTGGATATTTTTTAATTGTTGATTTAGATTGGAAATATGCTTATTTAAATCCTCAAAGTTGTGGTTTGAGTCTATTGTCATTTGTATTTGTCCTAACATTACATATATTTCCTCCGGGAAAGTATTTATCTTGCCTTGAAGTATTGCTTCTGGAGGCCCTTGATTTTCCAGGCTAAGTCCTTCAGGAGAAAATATTGAATGTGGCATCCTGTCATTTTTTTTATATGTGATATCCATATTGTCTCCCCCCTTCAAATAATCTTTCATCAATGTGTTATGGTTCCGGCTAATGAAACACTTCAAAGAACTTCCAGGCATTGATTTTCCTAAAAGTAATTTATTGTTACAAAATGTCGGCACAGGCATAACAAAAGTTATGCTAAGATCTAAGTTCTCTTCCTTTGAGCAGTTAAATTATCAGCATGTTCCCTCCCTAAATTAGCTGTCATATATCACGTTATCCAATTAGTGTGAAGGTCAAAGGTTTCCTTCCTCTTTTTTTCCCTGGCTTTTCCCTCCACCCTCTTCTGGTCTGCATTAACCCCAAAAATACCAGACAGTTCTGCATATTTTCAAAGCAAGAATATATAGTATTTGCAGTGTTGACACAATGTTTTAATTCAAAAGTCAATTTATCAGTCAATCAAAATTACAGATTCGATATATTAAGCCACTTTAAACCCTTCCTGCAAATTCTCCTCTAAAAGATTAGCCAAAAAGCCAAGGTTTTTTTCCCCCATAAACAGTTCTTACGTTTAAGCAACAGTCCAGGTATTTTTTCTTTCTTTCAAACACTTTTTAATCTTATAGCTGGCTCTTCCTTTGTTCCCAGCTGTCTTCAAGGTTATTTGCAATTCAAAGGAATAACTTTTTCTTTGTTTCTAGGCATTCTGCCAATTTCTGGGTTCTTATTGTTAGTGTTCTATTCTCTGATTCTCCACTAGATGTCAGCAGTTATTTCTTTTTTCAGTTTTTCTTTCAATCAAAAAGTTATTTTGTCTTATATATTTTTATAATTCCATCAGAATTTTTTTATGATATAATCTGGAAAGTTTTTTAGTTCCTAGATTTGTCCAGACTGAAATATTTTAAATCAAATTTTAGTATATCTCTTTCCACCTTTTATGTTAATTTGTGGCTTCCATCTGTAAGGGACTGGGGATATAGTCTGCTCCCTTCACTTCTGTAGGTTTTCTTTGCTTTGGGGATCTTTTCAAGGATTTAAATAGTAGATAGAAGAAAGAAGATCAGTACTGTCACCAATTCCAAGCATGCTGTTCAGATTCGTACTCTGCAAGCAGCTCGGGCTAGACGCTGATCTCACGCTAGCCTTTCTCCTGTCAGGTTCAGAGGGCTTTCCCTGGATCAAACGAAGCGATTGCTGTCACTTTGTGATTGACGGGGTAACTCCTTCACAGTCACCTCTCCGGGGCAACTTCGGACCCATCTAGGGTCCCCCAAGCAGGAAGAAACTAGCCGTAGGGAGCGGAGGTCTGGTCTCGCGCGGCCATGCGCTACAGACGCAAAACCCGGAAGTCATGAATTGTTTCTATTGTTGTGTGTTTCATGATGCTTTTATCTGTTGCTAGCCTCTCAAAGACATCAGTTAGATAAACATAGACAGATACATGAAAGGTTTACTGATCTCTGTAGATCCTATATTGGACATAGAACTGCTAATCCTCTATCATGTATAAAGCATGATGGGAATGTATGAGTTTATTGAACACATTAAGCTGCAATCAAAGTTTATCGTTGATTAATGTGTTGCTTGATCCTGACCAGCTGAGATGAAACCAGCTTCCCTTTTTTCAAAATTAGTACAATGGATTGAAACAATAGTCCTCAAATATAGTTCTAAAATCAAGAAAATATGGAGTGATGGCCAGCAACTTCAAAAATTCCAGATGGGGAGAATTACCCAGCTTATAGGTTCCTAAGGTCTACCATCTGAAACTGAGATTACATCCCTGTTGGCTGTTTTGCATTTTTTTGCATGCCCTATAAGTGTTTATGACCTAATTTCCTTCCTTAAAGTAAGACAGAAAGTATCCTGACTCTGAATTAAATATAGGATACTTTCAGACATGGTCTATTGATCCAGTTTTGCTGATTTTGAAAGGAAGTGGTAGAAATGTGAAGGGATGCTCTGTGGCCTCTGTTGCTAGTTATTGTTGCTGTTCCTCAGTCCAGAGAAAGAAGTAGAAATACTGTATATCACTAGATTTCCTACAAGGAAAAGTCTTCATGAGTTGTAAAGTACAGGTAGTTGTGGAATGTAAATGATCAAGATATCTTGTCTTAGGACCAAAGAGAAGAATAGAATAGAATAGAATAGAATAGAATAGAATAGAATAGAATAGAATAGAATAGAACTGGAAGGGACCTTGGAGGTCTTCTAGTCCAGCCCCCTGCTCGAGCAGGAGAACCTATACCATCTTAGACAGATGATTGTCCCGTCTCTTTTTAAAAACCTCCAGTGATGGAGCACCCATGATTTCTGGGGGCAAGCTGTTCCACTGGTTAATTGTCCTCTCTGTTAGGAAGTTTCTTCTTGATTCCAGGTTGCTTCTCTCTTTGAACAATTTCCAACCATTGTTTCTCATCCTTCCATCTGGTGCTTTGGTGAACAACCTGTCCCCCTCTGCCTTGTGGCAGCCCCTCAGATACTGGAACACTGCTATCATGTCTCCCCTATTTCTTCTTTTCTTTAGACTAGCCAAACCCAAGTCCCATAGCCATTCTTCATATGTTTTAGTCTCCAGGCCTTTGATCATTTTAGTTGCTATTCTCTCGATTTTTTTCCAAATTCTCAACATCTTTTTTGTGATATGGTGACCAAAATTGGCTGCAGTATTCCAGGTGTGGTCTTACTAGGGCTTTACAAAGCGGTAATATTACTTCGTGTGATCTTGATTCTATATAATAGCAATTTTCCAGTACTTGAAGGGCTGTCACAGAGAAGATGGAGTGGACTTATTTTCCAAAGCACTAGAGGTCAGGACAAGAGGTAATGGATGGAAGCTTATCAAAGAGAAGTCCAACCTATAAATAAGGAGAAATTTCCTGACAGTGAGAACAATTAATCAGTAGAACGATAAACCACCGGAAGTTGTAGGTGCTCCATCACTGGAGGTTTTCAAGAAGACATTGGATGCCATTTGTCTGGAATGATATAGGCTCTCCTCCTTGAGCATGAAGTTGGAGTAGAAGACCTCCAAGATCCCTTCCAGCCCTATCTTTCTATGTTCTATATTTTGTATAGCTACATTTGTCTTCAGACAATGAATACATCCTTTTTTGTAATATGAACTATCTTTGAAGATCAAGGGTCTTCAAACAACCGATGAGACAAAATGTCACTCCATTTCAACTCTAACTCAGCTTAATAACTTTTCCCATTTTCCAGGATGGAAGTAGAGTTTGGAACCAACTCTTGGAAAGCATCTGCAAGTTACACTCAAAGCTTTTTGTTGTTGTCAGTTGCGAAGTCGTGTCCGACCCATCGTGACCCCATAGACAACGTTCCTCCAGGCCTTCCTGTCCTCTACCATCTTCTGGAGTCCATTGAAGCTCACGCCTACTGCTTCAGTGACTCCATCCAGCCACCTCATTCTCTGTTGTCCCCTTCTTCTCTTGCCCTCCATCTTTCCCAGCATTAGGCTCTTCTCCAGTGAGTCCTTCCTTCTCATTAGGTAGCCAAAGTACTTGAGTTTCAACTTCAGGTTCTGGCCTTCTAAAGAGCAGTCAGGGTTGATCTCCTCTAGGACTGACCGGTTGGATCGCCTTGCAATCCAGGGGACTCGCAGGAATCTTCTCCAGCACCATAGTTCAAAGGCCTCCATTCTTTGGTGCTCAGCCTTTCTTATGGTCCAGACTCAAAGCTTTGGAAGCCACCAAAACAAGGACTGTGTTTTGCTTCAACAAAGTTCTTCTCTAGCCCATCTCCTTAACCCTCCCCCCCTGCCCAGTTTTTTTTTTAATTTAAATCTACTTCTCTCCATTAGATTCTCAGCAGGAGCATCCATTCCATTCTAGCAAGGCCAGCAATCTTGGTGTCTTGAGACCTTCAATTGCTCAGCAGTCTTCCCAAGATTTTTTCTATCTCATTGGAAGTCTCAATTAACCAGCTGGCCCAGGCAGGATTATTCACCCAACAGCTAATGATAGCTCAACTAACTGAGTAGTTAGATCACAGACTGCAATTATCTAAGGTTAGATGGCCCTTTCAGGTCAGCTGATTCTTGTAGACCTGAAAGCAGCCGTAACATCTACAATGCTGAAGAACATTTGAAAACAGGTCAATCGTTTTATCTCTCTTCAAGTACCCTGGTGTTGCCCTGATCTGTTTTAATAGACATTTTTTTCCAACACTGAGATATTGGAGACCAGAAAGAAGATACAAGAATGGGTTTTTTTTAAATTCTTTTTGGTCAATTCATTCAAAGTATTTTCTGTCACCTCCAGTTAGCTGCCCTTGTTCAAAACGTTTTTGTCAAATGGTATCCTAGAAGTTTAATGAGGCTTTTCCTATCCCTTTACAGGTTTTCCAGGGAGTGCATATCTGCCTCTCAAGGGTTTCTTTTGGAGATCCAGTCTTTATGTAGATTTTTATGACATTAAATTGTGTGACATTAAATTAAGTAACAGGTGGAAGCCAATCAAAGAGAGAAGCAACCTGGAACTAAGGAGAAACTTCCTGACAGTGGGAACAATTAATCAGTGGAACAACCTGCCTCCAGAAGTTGTGGGTGCTACAACACTGGGAATTTTGAAGAAGAGATTGGACATCCATTTGTCTGAAATGGTATAAGGTTACCTGCCTGAGCAGGGGGTTGGACTAGAAGACCTCCAAGGTCCCTTCCAACCCTGCTTTTCTATTCTATTCTATTCTATTCTATTCTATTCTATTCTATTCTATTCTGTATTATTATTCTATTCTATTCTATTCTATTCTATTCTATATTTTCTATTCTGTATTATTATTCTATTCTACTCTATTATCTTATTCTATTCTATTCTACTCTATTATCTAATTCTATTCTATTCTATTCTATTCTGTATGATTATTCTATTCTATTCTATTATCTAATTCCAGTCTATTCTATTCTATTCCATTCCATTCCATTCCATTCCATTCTATTCTATTCTATTCTATTCTATTCTATTCTATTCTATTCTATTCTATTCTATTCTATTCTATTCTGTATTATTATTCTATTCTATTCTATTCTACTCTATTTATCTAATTCTATTCTATTCTATTCTATTCTGTATTATTATTCTATTCTATTCTATTCTATTCTATTCTATTCTATTCTATTCTATTCTATTCCATATTTTCTATTCTATTCCCTTGAAAGAGTGCAGAAAAAAACAATGATGATCAGGGGTCTGGAGGTTAAAGCGTACGATGAATAGTTGAGGGAACTAGGTATGCATAGCCTATCGAAGAGAAGGACTAGGGGTGACTTAACTGTCTTTCTGAACTTGAATGACTGTCAGGAAGAAGAGGGGGGGGCAACATATTCTCCAAAGCACTTGAAGGCAGGACAAGAAGCAACAGATGGAAACTACTCAAGGAGATAAGCAACCTAGGTGCTTTGGAGAATAGCTTGACTCCCTCTTCTTTGGGGCAGCCCCTGAGATATTGGAAGGCTGCTATCATGTCCCCCCTCGTCCTTCTCTTCATTAAACTCGACATCCCCAATTCCAGCAACCGTTCCTTGTCTGTTTTAGCCTTCCAGTCCCCTAATCATCTTTGTTGCTCTTCTCTGCACTGTTTCCAGAGTCTCAACATCTTTTTAATATCGTGGTGACCAAAACTGGATGCAGGATTACTAACTCATATGGATGACCATTGCAGTCTCCCAGGGTCATGCAATCCCCTTTTGTGACCTTCCGACAAGCAAAGTCAATGGAGGTGCCCGATTCCCTTAACAACCGTGTTACTAACGTAACTGCAGTGATTCACTTAACAATCGTGGCAAGGAAGGTCATACAATGGGACAAAACTGACTTAACTACTTTCCTGAGCCACAGAACGGTTGGGCTCGATTGTGGCATTAAGTCAAGGTCTACCATCGATAAACTCTAGCACAGCGATCCATTTTTTTCCCCTAGATGTCCATCAATGTTGCTTTTTAATACGTTCTCCCAATTAGAACTGGAACATTGTGTATGATGTGTTCTGCCTTGATCCATTCCAATGAACGGCTGATTCATTACAAGCAGCGAATTCACACAGAGTCCTTTAAGGTGTCTTTGTCTGATATTAAGAGGAACACCACTCTTAATTCATTTGGCATTTTCTTAATCTTTTCTCTGAAAGGAAATGAATTATTAAATATTACTGGTGGGTTCTCATTTGACATGAATAGGAAGGAGCGGGCAGAATGACGGGGCACATTGCAAAGTCTAGCCTAGATGTGTCATTATACACTTCAAACAGGTTTTTAATATTGTCCCTTTAAAGCAACCTTCCCTTGACCTTAAGTAGACAGGGGAACTGACATTCTTGAGGGCGAAAGCTCTCGTGCTCTCCATCATTTAATGGAGAACCAGAAAACTATAATTTCTACTTAAAGGAAATGAAGAATTGAACACTGTTGAATAAACCTACCCAAAAGATATCAATCGATCAGAACAGAGCTGGAAGGGACCTTAGAGGTCTTCTAGTCCAACCCCCTGCTCAAGCAGGAGACCCTATACCATTTCAGACAGGTGGCTGTCCAGTCTCTTCTTAAAACCCTCCAGTGATGAAGCACCACACAACGTCTGAAGGCAAGCTGTTCCACTGGTTAACTGTTAATTGTAGTACAGAACAGTACAGAACAGAACAGTACAGAACAGAACAGTACAGAACAGAACAGAACAGAATAGAATCTGGAAGGGACCTTGGAGGTCTTCTAGTCCAGCCCCCTGCTCAAGTAGGAGAACCTATATCATTTCAGACAAATGGTTGTCCAGTCTCTTATGTGTTGGAGGATTCACAACTTCTGGAAGCAAGTTGTTCCACTGATTAATTGTTCTAACTCTCAGGCAGTTTCTCCTTAATTCCAGGTTGATTCTCTTCTTGATTAGTTTCCATCCATTGTTTCTTGTCCTGCCTTCAGGTGCTTTGGAAAATATGTTGACACACACACACACCCTTATTGGTCAGAAAGTCGCCAAAGGGGACCATGTGACCCCCGGGACACTGAAACTGTCGTAAATATGAACCACTTGGCAAAGGTCTGGTTTTTGATCACATCACCCTGGGGATGCTGCAATGGTCATAAAGGTGAAAAAGGGTGACGAGGGGGGACATGAGAGCAGTGCTCCAATATCTCAGGGGCTGCCTCAAAGAAGAGGGAGTCAAGCTATTCTCCAAAGCACCTGAAGGTAGGACAAGAAGCAACGGATGGTCACTAATCAAGGAGAGAAGTAACCTAGAACTAAGGAGAAACTTCCTGACAGTGAGAACAATTAACCAGTGGAACAACCTGACTCGAAGTTGTGAATGTTCCAACACTGGAGGTTTTTAAGAAGAGACTGGACAGCCATTGGTCCGAAATGGTATAGGGTTTCCTGCCTGAGCAGGGGGTTGGACTAGATGACCTCCAAGGTCCCTTCCAACTTTTTTTATTATTATTATTATTATTATTATTATTATTATTATTATTATTATTATTATTATTATTATTATTATTATTATTATTATTATTATTATTATTATTATTATTATTATTATTATTACTTCCCTGCAAGGGAAAAAATGTCTGGTAGTTTTTTTCTTCATCACAGTTCTCTTTCCAATAGTGGGAGAGAATTTGCTTTCAGTGTTTACATTAAAGGCGATCAGAAAGTCAAGGAGATTTGCATGAGCAGATATAGCGCTGATAGTTTGGCACTTACTGAGTGATGAAACAGAACAAAATCCCTCCTTTCGCCCGCAAAGCCTCTCATCTGAGCGGAAACATCGGTAGGATGTGATGTTTTCATCAAAAGCACAAAAGCAACGTTGTTTGCACAAGACCATCATGTAAGGGGGGAAAAAAGACTTTTTGTTTACCGGCCACCAAAATAAATCAAGTCCCCCTAAAATTTCAAAGCTGAAATTCTGCCTTTTTTTGGAGATGGAGGCAGAAAAAGACACAGCCGCTATTTTAAGTGAAGGTATATCCTGCCAGACTGAAAGTTTATTAGAATAGAATAGAATAGAATAGAATAGAATAGAATAGAATGGAATGGAATGGAATGGAATGGAATGGAATGGAATGGAATAGATGGGATGGGATGGGATAGAAGAGAATAGAAGTTGGAAGGGACCTTGGAGGCCTTCTAGTCCAGCCCCCCACTTAAGCAGGAGAACCTATACCATCTCAGACAGATGAATGTCTAGCCCCTTCTTAAAAATCTCCAGGGATGAAGCGCCCACGATTTCTAGAGGCCAATCTTCCAGTGGTCAATTGTCCTCGCTGTCATGAAGTTTCTCCTTAATTCTAGGTTGCTTCTCTCTTTGATCAGTTTCCATCCATTGTTTCTTGTCCTGCCTTCTAGTGCTATGGTGAAAAGTTTGACCCCCCTTCTTTGTGGCATCCCCTCAAATACTGGAACACTGCTATCATCTCTCCCCTATTTCCTCTTTTCTTTAGACTATCCAAACCCAAGTCCTGCAGCCGTTCTTTGTATGTTTTAGTCTCCAGGCCTGTGATCATCTTAGCTGCTTTTCTCTGATTTTTTCCAAACTCTCAACATCTTAATAATAATAATAATAATAATAATGATGATGATGATGATGATGATGATGATGATGATGATGATGATGATGATGATGATGATCATGATGATCATGATCATGATGATCATGATGAAGATGAAGATGAAGATGATGATGTTACACGTTTCATCCATAATCACGACCTGGCCATCGAAACTGCGCAATTATGGATGAAACGTGTAACAGTGGTACCCATTGTCATCGGGGCACTGGGAACTATGTCCAAAAACTTTGCAAAATACATCAAGAAACTGCAGCTTCCTGCAATAACTCCAGCAATGTTACAAAAAACTGCGCTACTCGGAACATCTTACATTTTAAGGAGGTACCTGGCTGACACCTAGGATGCTGGTAGCAACCCGTGTCAACCATCAGCGCCAGCCGATTTGAATGTTCAGTTGACTGAGGTTCATGTTTAATGAATAAATAATAACAATAATGATGATGATGATGATGATGATGATGATGATGATGATGATGATGATGATGATGATGGAAGGGACCTTGGAGGTCATCTAGTCCAACCCCTGCTCAGGCAGGAAACCCTATACCATTTCGGAGAAATGGCTGTCCAGTCTCTTCTTAAAATCTTCCAGTGTTGGAGCATTCACTGCTTCTGGAGGCAGGTTGTTCCACTGGTTAATTTTTTTGTCTTTTTTGTGATATGGTGACCAAAATTGGCTGCAGTATTCCAGGTGTGGTCTTACTAGGGTTTTATAAAGATGGAAGTTCGTTCTCCGAGCTTCTGGGTTGGTTTCCGAACATTTCGTTACCAGGTTGGGTAACATCTTCGGCGGAGCTTAGGGGATGTCAGTGTCAGTGTTCTTTTGTGTATAAGGGCTTTGGGTGTGGGTGTGTCGTGTGAGGGTCTTGTGATGGGGAGGTTACAACTGGTCAGGGTCATTAGGAGATGAACTTCTGGTGGGTGTGGGGGCTTGCCCGGGACGGTTGTGGGTCCAGTTGCCTGTGAGGTTGATTTGGATTCCAAGGGGTTCATAGGCTGGTTGTGGATCAATGTGTCTCTTGATGGAATTGCTGGTGGAGTGCCAGAACTCACGAGCATGGTGGGTGGTAGCGTGGCCGATGATTTCAGTGCTTGCTCCAATCGAACTGGTGTTGTTTGGTGTCGGTGTGGGTAGAGATTAAGGATTTGGGATCGTGTTGTTTGACTGCTGGGCGGTCTTTGTGGATCCTGGTTTTTAATTGACGTGACGTTTGTCCCACGTAGAAATGGTTGCAATGATTTTGATTTGATTTAAATTTGGAGGGAGGAGATGTCTATCTCCCCTGTCTCCTCCCTGACCCACATTGTGATAACCCCCTTTTGCTGGGGCTGGGGGCAAAGAGGTTGGTTTGCTTCTTGGTCTCTTAACATAGGAAGATAGTTTATCAAACGGACATACATTTTCTTTTTTTAAAAAAGTACAGGATTATTTAGGCAATGAATTAAAAACAGAACATATAGAAGTGTGGGTACTGTATGTCTGGTTGTATGCGTGTGTTTGTGTTTGTGTGTGTGTGTGTGTATGTGTGTGTGTGTGTGAGAGAGAGAGAGACAGACAGACAGACAGACAGACAGACAGACAGACAGAGAGCTAATAAAGGAGGCCAACATATTTATTTCATTTTGTTCATTATTATAGTGTGTTTGTGAGTCTCTGTTTGTGTGAAAGAGAGAGAAGGCAGAGAGAGAGAGAGAGAGAGAGAGAGAGAGAGAGACAGAGAGAGCTAGTAAAGGAGGCCAAATATTTCTTTTTGTTCACTGTTACAGTGTCTGTCTTTATGCTCATGTGTTTTTCTGCATGTGTGTGTATGTGTATGTGTGAAGGAGAGAGAGAGAAAGCTATTAAAAGAGGTCAAAACATTTATTTATTTTTGTTCATTGCTATAGTGTGGGTGTTTGTGTAGAAGAGAGAGAGAGAGAGAAAGAGAGAGAGAGAGAGAGAGAGAGAGAGAGAGAGAGAGAGAGAGAGAGAGAGAGAGAGAGAGAGAGAGAGAGAGAGAGAGAGATTTCACTTGAATACATATCTTTCACTCTTATTATTATCCCAGCTGATCATCTGTTTTTTGTTTTAATTTTAACTTTAAAAAAAATATCTCCTGTCTCTCACCTCACCTCAATATTACCCTTGGAGTGATATTAGAATTACGGGAAGACATCTTGGCTGCTTTTTGAAAATCACAATTTGTGATCTTCTTAATGAGCACATAAGATCTCTAAGGTTAAGTTGTCCTCATCTTAAAAAACAACAATGGAATAACAGAGTTGGAAGGGACATCGGAGGTCTTCTAGTCCAACCCATGGTCAGGCAGGAAACCCTATATCAGGGGTAGGCAACCTTGGCTCTTTTATGACTCGTGGACTTCAAGTCCCAGAATTCCTGAGCCAGCATGGCTCAGCTTGGAAACTCTCCCTTTCCCCTTAGCATGGCTGGCTCAGGAATTCTGGGAGTTGAAGTCCACGCGTTATAAAAGTGCCAAGGTTGCTTACCCCTGCCCTATACCATTCCAGACAAATGGCTATCCAGTCTCTTCTTAAAAACTTCCAACGTTGGAGCATTCACAACTTGCAACTGTTCTTCATATATTTTAGCCACTAGTTCCCTAATCATCTTTGTTGCTCTTCTCTTTCTAGAGTGTCAAGATATTTTTCACATCGTGGTGACCAAAATTGGATGCCCACATAGTAAATGTTCCTATTGCTCTAAACCAGGGGTGTCAAACTCAATTTCATTGAGGGCCACATCAGCACTGCGGTTGCCCTCGGGGGGCCGGGTGGGCGTGGATGGAGTGGGTGTGGCCTACTGGGTGGGCATGGATGGAGTGGGTGTGGCCTATTGGGTGGGCATGGCCAGCTCTACATCGTTTGCATCAAGGGTGCTTGTGGGGGCCTGGGCAGGAGTGGGACAGATCTGAGGGTCTCTGGCAGAAGGGGGTGGGACCGGGGCAAGCGCCAAGGCATGGTCCATTTCTTCATTCCTCACAAAGGGTGACACTTCCCCAGCATGCACCCAGGGGGCAGGGCCGACATGGCAGGGGTTGATTCCTCGCTGTTTCTAGACGGCCTTGTGGAGTTAAGACTGAATGCATTTCAGCATAGATGGCCACCACAAAATTGTACATTGGCTACCGGCCGGCCTGGGCCAGGGCCAAGGCAGCGGGGGCCGTTCCCTCACTGTTTCCAGGATGGCTTCACGGGCCACATGAAACCACTTCGCGGGCCTCATCCGGCCCCCGGGCCTTGTGTTTGACATGTCTGCTCTAAACTAACCAGAGCTAATAGCAAATTCCAAAGTCTATATAACATTTTCCTACCATTTGGAACAAACTTTTCTTCCACCAGTTCTCTCTTAGTTTCCAAATGCAAATTAGGGGAACATATTCAAACACCACCACCACCCCCCTTCCTTCCTCCCAGCACCTCTGACATCGTTGACTTTCAGAAATCAAACATGAACTCATTTGAAAATCTCAACAGCGTCTGAATTTTAAATTAACCTATTCACAATGAAACCAGGTCTGCTGATTGCCATCATCTTAGGAAAATTAACAGTAACGATCGTCGGGCGTCATAATGCAATTTCCCCGGCCAAAAAAAAAACAAAACCCTCACATAGGCTTCATTACTGTTTACATAAATTGTCATAAATACCAATTATAGCCCAACATAAAAATGTAATGCTCCTCTTTTGCTTTTTAATCATAATCACACGATTGTTCCTCTAATTCCTATTAGAACGCTGGGTGAATTTGCATTTCAACCTTGCTGGCGAGCAAAACCTTATGCCAAAGTTTTGTTTTGCTCAAAGGCCCTTCGGCTTGTCGTCTCCTGCCAATTGGAACAAGGAATTTTTGTGCGCTGTTTTTCTTCGTCCTCTAATGCCCAGGGAATAATGTAGCAGGAAATCCTATTTTAAGAGGGACAAGGAGAAACATTGTGGTCTGTGTCCTCCAGACATCAGGTGGTGATTGGAGATGGCAAAGGCTGATCACTTCCAGCCAAAATTTACAACATCACTTGGTGCAATTATGTTGCAGACCCCATAAAGGAATAATGCAATAATAAACCTGTTCAAAGGGCAAATTTGTTACACCAATTTCTGCTTCCCCATGTAAGTCAGCAGAAGAAATAACCGATAAGGGGAATAACGGATTAAAGGATTAATTTAATGCAGCTGGGGGGGTGAGCTGGAAGGATCCAGTTTTAACCATTTTGGTAAAGTTGGCTGGAGAAGCTTACCATGGATTCCTATTTATTTATCTCTTGTTTCTTTCTTTGATTGATTGATTGATTGATTGATTGATTGATTGATTCATTCATTCATTCATTCATTCATTCATTCATTCATTCATTCTTGATGCTGCCCAACTCCAGCTAACTCTGCCTAGGGCCACATCTGAAGATATGTGTACTGACCTCTTCCTGCACACAGCACCCACAGTTTCAAAGCCTGAAATATGTTTGGAATATTTGGTGAAATATCTTGCTCATGCTTTATCAGTAATGGCAAGCCACATCTGGATTTGGCTTAGATATTAACCACACACATTTAAGAGATTAGATACTCATACCATCTGCAAACAATTTGACACTAACCTCTTTAGTGTACACCATAGCAGTTCCTTTTTGGTAAGGGATAGAGATGATGATGAGAGAGAGAGAGATGGATGGATGGATGGAGATAGACAGACAGACAGACAGACAGACAGACAGACAGACAGACAGACAGACAGACAGACAGACTGTAGATAGATAGACAGAGGGTTTTTTTTTCTCATAGAATGCCCAGAATGGAGTTCCGGCACCTTTTTTGGATGGAACCTTGTAGGGTAGGCAAGGCAAGTTGTATGACATGTGTGAGTTCCGGCACCTTTTTTTTTTTTTTAGAAAAAAAGCACTGGATAGATAGATAGATAGATAGATAGATAGATAGATAGATAGATAGATAGATAGATAGATAGATATAGATAAATAGATATAGATGATTTGATAAGTAGATTGCTATCTAACTATCTAGACAGAGAGAGAGACAATTGATAAGCACATAGTTAAATAGATAGATGACAATCAATCAGTGGAACAGCTTACCCCCAGAAATCGTGGGCACCCATCACTGGAGCTCTTTAAGAAGAGATTAGACAAACACCTGTTTCAGATGGTGTAAGTTCTCTTGCTTGACTCTATTCTATTCTATTCTATTCTATTCTATTCTATTCTATTCTATTCTATTCTATTCTATTCTATTCTATTCTATTCTATTCCATTCCATTCCATTCCATTCCATTCCATATTTTCTACTCTACTCTACCCTACTCTACTCTACTCTACTCTACTCTACTCTACTCTACTCTACTCTACTCTACTCTACTCTACTCTACTCCATTCCATTCCATATTTTCTACTCTACTCTACTCTACTCTACTCTACTCTACTCTACTCTACTCTACTCTACTCTACTCTACTCTACTCCATTCCATCCCATTCCATTCCATATTTTCTACTCTACTCTACTCTACTCTATTCTATTGCTGTCAACATAGATAGACAGATAATATAACCTTTTTGGTAAGGAATGGAAAAAGATGATAGACAGTAGATGACTGACAGAAAGTGGGAGTGGGTGTGGGAGTGGGAATGGGAGAAAGAAAGAAAGAAAGAAAGAAAGAAAGAGAGAGAGAGAGAGAGAGAGAGAGAGAGAGAGAGAGAGAGAGAGAGAGAGAGAGAGAATAACAGAATAATAGAGTTGGAAGGAAGGAGGAAGGAAGAGGGAAAGAAAGAAAGAAAGAAAGAAAGAAAGAAAGAAAGAGGAAGGAAGGAAGGAAGGAAGGAAGGAAGGAAGGAAGGAAGGAAGGAAGGAAGTTTTACCTGTTAATCTGCTTGGTACCACTAGCTATCTTGAGCCCTACTGCTAAGAATAGCTGAAAAAGCTTTAATTTGTCAACTTTCTCAGTTCAAGATTTTCCCCCTGAACTGTGCTTTCTGCGTGGCTTGGGGTGCTTGTCATAAACTGTGTCGAAAAATTCTGCAGCGTGCAAAAGTTACAGACAATCCCACAATGTTGAATATATTTGTTAGGGACCTCCAAGGTCCCTTCCGATTCTGTTATTCTGTACATCAGGATTTCACAATACTCACCATGGGTCTGGGAAATAGAAATAAAAAATAATAATTATTATTCACAGCAAAAAAGATAATAATACAATACTGTGATTCTGTTAGCTATTCCTTTTGATCTAGGGAACTGTGCAAAGGCCATCCCCTTCTTCCTATAAATGCTTTTTCAGCAGAGGTTCAGCCAAGCCGTTGGATTCGGATATGTCGCTTTTGTTAAAGTCTGGGTGAAACAAAATTATGCCATTTGTCTCTGAGATGATCTGTAGCGGTTCTAGCGAGACCATCCTGAAAAAACATCCTTTGACAGAGGCAGGAAAATGTCAAAACTTGTGTACAATTCCTTAGGAGGCTTGTTTGTCTCCAACCTCAAAGATCATTCTGAAATATTAATGAAATCAGCCAAATGTTTACATTGGCAGAGTTCCAACTGGAGTCAGAAAAACAGAATGCTCTTGTTTTCAATAACAAAAATAAAAAAAGAAATAGTAAAAGTTTATTCCCCCCAACCTGTCTGCTATTGTTTGATCTATCGATTGATCTATTGATCCAGCGATCCATCCATCGTGTAAGTGCAGTATCCGTGCGTGCACATGCACAATCCTATCCCACACAAAATTTGAAAGGAGCTCTTCCATGAAAGTTTGATCAAACTGCCACATCAAAGCCAACTTGCAGATCAAAGGAAGCCTGCTTGGAAACCATGAATGAGATCAGGTGACGAGGGAGCACTTCAAGGGGTTTCAAAGGGTGGTGTTTTTTTTTCTCCCCAGACTTGGAAGCTTTCAAAATGTTTCTGGAACCTCTGCAGATAATATAAGGTGCAAGTTTTGGACCAATGAAGGTGTATATTTGTAGCTCAGGGTTGAAATGAGGGGTCCTTGGTGCTCTCTGAGCTTGGCTGTTTTCTTGCAGACTAGGTAACATCATCAGTGCAAGCAAGGAGTGGGGTTTGCACAGAGGAGGAGGAGGAGGAGAAGGAGGAGGAGAACTATGGAGTCTTTGGTGCTCTATGAGCTTGGCTTTTTTCTTGCAGACTTTTCATTACCCATACTAGGTAACATCATCAGTGCAAGCAAGGAGTGGGGTTTGCAGAGAGGAGGAGGAGGAGGAGGAGGAGGAGGAGGAGAACTATGGGGTCCTTGGTGCTCTATGAGCTTGGCTTTTTTCCTGCGGACTTTTCATTACCCATACTAGGTAACGTCATCACTGCTAGCAAGGAGTGGGGTTTGTAGAGAGGAGGAGGAGGAAGAGGAGGAAGAAGAGAACTGTGGGATCCTTGGTGCTCTATGAGCTTGGCTGTTTTCTTGCAGACTTTTCTTTACCAAAACTAGGTAACATCATCAGTGCTAGTAAGGAGTGGGGTTTGCAGAGAGGAGGAGGAGGAGGAGAAGGAGGAGGACAAGGAGGACGAGGAGGATGAGGAGGAGGATAAGGATGGGGTCCTTGGTGCTCTCTGAGCTTGGCTGTTTTCTTGCGGACTTTTCATTATCCAAACTAGGTAAAGTCATCAGTGCTAGTAAGGAGTGGGGTTTGCAGAGAAGAGGAGGAGGAGGAGGAGGAGGAGGAGAAGGAGGAGGACGACAACAACAACAACAACAACAACAACAACAACAACAACTGTGGGGTCATTGGTGCTCTCTCAGCTTGGTTGATTTTCTTGCAGACATTTCATAACCCAACTAGGTTACGTCATCAGCGCTAGAAGGAAGAGGGGCTTTGCTCTTTGTTTCTATCAAAGTTGGCTTGTGGTCATTCAAATCCAAGAAGCTCTAAATCTGTTTAATAAGATAGAAGAAGCACTGAAATCCTGATATTGTAAAAAAGGTCATTGCCTGTAGTTCTCCTCTCTCTTTCCCTGGTGATGCACTAAAAAATCAAGATGAATGGGAACCTTCCATAGAGCTTAAACGATTAAAAACATAAGATATCCCAAAGAGTTATAGATGCTATTTTTGGAGAGCCACGGCAAGGATGGAGGAGTGAGTGTGTGTATGAGAGAGAAAAACACTAGAATATATATTTTTTTAAAAAACAAAAAAACAATGAAGACCTATCAAGCAAGGAGACCTGAAACAAAAAATAAAATAAAATGAAGAGTTCAAAAATAACTACCAGGTTTATTGGCTGCTCACCTCCGGGGGGGCCTGGTTTGAGTCTTGCTCTAACGAGAATGACCAAATGTCACTCTCATTATAGGGCAATAAAAGATCTAGTGCAAAATGAATTCTGTGGTCTGAACTCAGCTCCAAATGGACATTTGTCTTCATTATGATTTGGGCATATGTTTGGCACAGCCTGGATGTCTGTCTTTAAAAGAGGCTGGTAAGTTAATGAGGAGGAAGCCTATAATGTTGTCCCTGGAAGTTTGAAGTTCAGTCTTTAGATATCTAGAATATTTGAGAGCAAAGCAAGAATCTTATTTCATTCATACACACACACACACCCCACTGCTTTGATTCCAAGATGGGCTTCCATTTAAAAGTGCTCGACAATTTAGAAAATATTATAAAGAACGGTTGCAGGGACGTCTAGTTTAATGAATAGAATAGAATAGAATAGAATAGAATAGAATAGAATAGAATAGAATAGAATAGAACTGGAAGAGACCTTGGAGGTCTTCTAGTCCAGCCCCCTGCTCAAGCAGGAGAACCTATATCATCTCAGACAAGTGACTGTCTAGCTTCTTCTTAAAAATCTCCAGTGATGGAGTGCCCACGATTTCTGGTGGCAGGCTGTTCCACTGGTTAATTGTCCTCACTGTCAGGAAGTTTCTCCTTAATTCCATGTTGCTTCTCTCTTTCATCAGTTTCCAACCCTTGTTTCTCGTCCTGCCCTCTGGTGCTTTGGAGAATAATGTGACTCCCTCTGCCTTGTGGCAGCCCCTCAAATACTGAAGTACTGCTATCATGTCTCCCCTCTTTCTTCTTTTCTTTAGACTAGCCAAACCCAAGTCCCGCAGCCGTTCTTCGTATGTTTTAGCCTCCAGGCCTTTGACCATCTTCTCTGATTTTTTTCCCAAACTCTCAACATCTTTTTTGTGATATGGTGACCAAAACTGGATGCAGTATTCCAGGTGTGGTCTTACTAGGGTTTTATAAAGTGGTACTAATATTTTGCGTGATGTTGATTCTATGCCTATACAACCCAGGATTGTATTGGCTTTTTTGGCTGCTGCTGCACATTGCTGGCTCATGGTTAAGTGAATGTCCACTAGGACTCCAAGGTCCCTCTCACAGTTACTGTTTTTAACCCAGGTCTTGCCCAATCTATACTTATATCTTTGGTTTTTCCTGCCTAAATGTAAAACTTTGCTTTTCTCCACACTGGAACTCATTTTGTTTAGATAGGGACCATGGTTCAAGTTTGTCAAGATATTTTTGGATCCTGTGTTTGTGTTCTCGAGTGTTGGCTACTCCTGCCAGTTTGGGGTCACCTACAAATCTGATGAGTTCCTAGGGGTGACATGATAGCAGTGTTCCAATATCTCATGGGCTGCCCCAAAGAAGAGTGGGTCAACCTATCCTCCAAAGCACCTGAAATCAGGACAAGAAACATCAGACGGAAACCAATGAACCTAGAACTAAGGATAAATTTCCTGACAGTTAGAATGATTAATCCGTAGAACGACTTGCCTCCAGAAGCTGTGGATGATCCAACACTGGAGGTTTTTAAGAAGAGATTGGACAATCATTTGTCTGAAATGGCGTAGGGTTTCCAGCTTGAGCAGGGGCTGGACTATAAGACCTCCAAGGTCCCTTCCAACTTTGCTATTCCATTCTATTCTATTCTATTCTATTCTATTCTATTCTATTCTATTCTATTCTATTCTATTCTATTCCATCTCATTTCATTTCATTCCATTCCATTCCAATCCAACCAAATCCAATCTAATCCAATCCAATCCATACATTCTATTCTATTCTATTCTATTCTATTCTATTCTATTCTATTCTATTCTATTCTATTCTATTCTATTCTATTCTATTCTATTCTATTCTATTCTATTCCATTCCATTCCATTCCATTCCATTCCATATTTTCTACTCTACTCTACTCTACTCTACTCTACTCTACTCTACTCTACTCTACTCTACTCTACTCTACTCTACTCTACTCTACTCTACTCTACTCAAGACATCCAAGGTTCCTTCTTATTATGTTAAGACAAAGGAAAAGACAGATTCCTTTTTTTTTCCGAATGGCTTGTGAACCTCCCTTTTTCGTTGACACTTTTACAGAATGGAGAGACATGGAAGAAAGGTAGATATTGTCAATGACAGCTGCTTCCACCATTTAGAAATAGAGCTCTTATTGGCAGCTTTATTTTCTCTGGATTTTATATCTGTAGCTCACCACCAGCCCTTTAGTCTCACAGGTCCCTAAATCTTTCCTCTCTGAAGAATTATCATGATTGTGTCGTTGTTGTTTTTTCCCTCGGCTTCTGGCTGTAGTTTTAATTCCTGCAGGTGCTTTGATGTAATTAGAATAATAGGGTTGGAAGAGACTTTGGAAATATTCTAGTCCAAGCCCTTGCATAAGCATTCTGGACAAACGACTATCCAGTCTCTTCTCGAGAGACGAGAAAGGATTAGATGATGAACGTTCTTAATTGTGTTAATTTTTCCATTCAATTTTAGTGGTAACATTTATCGGATGAGTGTTTTAATGCTTCATCTTGTTGTTTTTATTGATTGCAAGCCACCTGGTTGAAATGAATGGCGTATCCTTTAAATACACATATCAATAAAATGTAATAATAATATAATAATAAAGTTGGAAGGTACCTTGGAGGTCATCTAGTCCAACCCCCTGCTCAGCCAGGAAACCCTATACCATTTTGGACAAATGGCTGTCCATTCTTTTCTTAAAAACTTCCAGTGTTGGAGCATTCACCGCTTCTGGGGGCAGGTTGTTCCACTAGTTAATTGTTCTAAGTCAGGAAGTTTCTCCTTAGTTCTAGGTTGTTTCTCTCCTTGATTAGTTTCCACCCATTGCTTCTTGTCCTGCCTTCTTCTGGTGCTTTGGAGAATAGCTTGACTCCCTCTTCTTTGTGGCAGCCCCTGAGATATTGGAACACTGCTATCATGTCCTCCCTCGTCCTTCTCTTCATTAAACTAGACATACCCAATTAGAGCAACTGTTCCTTATATGCTTTAGCCTCCGGTCCCCTAATCATCTTTGTTGCTCTTCTCTGCACTCTTTCTAGAGTCTCAACATCTTTTTTACATCGTGGTGACCAAAATTGGATGCACTATTCCAAGTGTGGCCTTACCAAGGCATTGTAAAGTGGTATTAATACTTCACGTGATCTTGCTTCTATCTTTGGAGATGTTTTTGGAGATTCTCAGTTGTCCAGGTCATGGTTGTCCCAAAGGTGTTGTTGTTGTTTTGTTTTAAAGGCAACTGGACTTTGTTTTTCCATAAAGACATTTTGCTTCTCATCCAGGAAGCTTCTTCAGTTCTGACTGAATAGTAGGGGATAAAAGGATTGATATGCCTTGCAGTCCTCGATCTCCTATTGACCACACAGTCCTTTCAGCAGTTCCAAAAAAGTTCTACGCCCATTTGCATTATTTAGGGGATCCTGAGGGGGCAGATACACATCCAAGTGGCCTCAATGATTCTCAGAGGGAGTACTAACAACCAGACAACTGCAAGGAACAAATCCTTCCTTTCTCCTCCGTCCAGTCAGAACTGAAGAAGTTTCTTGGATGAGAAGGAAAACATCTTCAAGAAAAAACAAAGAAAGTCCAGTTGCCTCTTGAAAAAGCACCTTTGGGACAAATAAATAAAACAAACGCAACTAGCAGGTAAAAAGGTGAAGGATTCCCTATTCAGTCACGTCTGACTCTAGGTGCTAAAGTTAGGTGCTGTAAGAAGTTTACACAAATGGTCTGTTGACAACAGCATGAGAATGTAGCCACAATGGTGCATTGCAATATCTGCACGAAATACCGCTTATCTGGTCAGTCCTGGAGGAGATCAACCCTGACTGCTCTTTAGAAGGCCAGATCCTGAAGTTGAAACTCAAGTACTTTGGCCACCTAATGAGAAGGAAGGACTCACTGGAGAAGGGCCTAATGCTGGGAAAGATGGAGGGCAAGAGAAGAAGGGGACGACAGAGAATGAGATGGCTGGATGGAGTCCCTGAAACGGTAGGCGTGAGCTTAAGTGGACTCCAGAAGATGGTAGAGGACAGGAAGGCCTGGAGGAACGTTGTCCATGGGGTCATGATGGGTCAGACACGACTTCGCAACTAACAACAACAAAAGTTCTCTGGGCCTGGAATTGAAAAAGAATAATACCCATCACATAAAACCACAAACTTAACAATTGTTGATAGGTTAAAAACAAGGTAAAAGTTTCCCTGTCTGCTTGTGTCCAACTCTAGGGCTCGGTGCTTGCCTCTGTTACTTGGCCAAGGGAGCCAGCATTGTCCGAAGATGCTTCTGTGGTCATGTGGCTAGCAAGGCGCACAGAATGTTACTACCGTCTCACTGAAGTGGTACCTATTTATCCACTCTCGTTTGCATTTGCTTTTGAATTGGTAGGTGGGCTAGCAGTGCGGGCAAAACTAACCAAAGCAATCGTCGGAAAAATCAGGAGAGTTATAAAACCAGTACTGGTTCACTGTAGTTGATACTTTTACTGTGTTTCTCCGGGGCTAGCACACACACACACACACACACACACACACACACAACGATCATCTTTTCTAAATGCCTTTTGCTTAAACCCAGCTACCATTTCCATATCACTTGCTTGTGTCCAATCAAAAAGCAGACCCCCCAAAAAAGGAAATTCACAACTGTTTGAAATCATCCTGCTGCATACCATTTCTCTTCTCTTCTCTTCTCTTCTCTTCTCTTCTCTTCTCTTCTCTTCTCTTCTCTTCTCTTCTCTTCTCTTCTCTTCTCTTCTCCTGCTGTCAACATGTATAACATCAAAATTGTCTCATCAACAAAGCTCTTCTCTTCCCTTCTCTTCCCTTCTCTTCTCTTCTCTTCTCTTCTCTTCTCTTCTCTTCTCTTCTCTTCTCTTCTCTTCTCTTCTCTCCTCTCCTCTCCCCTCCCCTCCCCTCCCCTCCTCTCCTCTCACTCCCCTCCCTTCTTCTCTTCTCTTCTCTTCTCTTCTCTTCTCTCCTCTTCTCTTCTCTCCTCTCCTCTCCTCTCCTGCTGTCAACATATATAACATCAAAGTTCTCTCATCAACAATCAAAGTTCTTCTGTTCTCTTCTCTCTCTCTCTCTCTCTCTCTCTCTCTCTCTCTCTCTCTCTCTCTCTCTCTCTCTCTCTCTCTCTCTCCCCACCCCTTCTTCTGTCTTTTGTTTTCCTAATTGAAATTCAGAATTCTGTAGGGGATACAGACGAATGAGACATTAACAAGTCTGACAGCTTAGCTGTATGGCTTTTTCTTTAAAAAAAACCCAAAACCTTGAGTAATAGATTTATTTTTACAGACTCCTGCTGTGTCTTCTGCCTGCTACAATGATTGCCATTAGTTGTCAAAGCTTTGCTCTAGAAAGCAAAGGAGGGGTGGGGAGCACAGAGGATGAATTTGACAATTATGTCAAAATTACACTAAACATCAGAAGATTCTGAGTTTGCAATCAAGGCTTTTTCTTTTCTTTTCTTTTCCTCTTCTCCAATATTTTTCCACGGTACCATGAAGAGTGGGAAAATCCAAGTCCACCTCCTCTTTTTGATTCAGTTTCTGAATTACACACTGAGATGTAATATAAATCAAAGTATGAAGAAAGGTTACAGGAATTGACTATGTTTAGTTTAATGAAAAGGAGGACTAGGGGAGATAGGATAGCAGCGTTCCAATATTTGAGGGGGTGCCACAAAAAAGAGAGGGTCAACCTATCCTTCAAAGCATCTGAAGGCAGGACAAGAAGCAATGGATGGAAACTAATCAAGGAGAGAACCAACCGAGAACTTGCCTCCAGAAATTGCAGGTGCTCCATCACTGGAGGTTTTTAGGAAGAGATTGGACAACCATTTGTCTGAAATGGCAAAAAGGTTTCCAGCTTGAGCAGGGGATTGGACTAGAAGACCTCCAAGGTCCCTTCCAACTGTGTTATTGTATTATTCTGTTAACATTCTTATCTTATCCTCCACGTCCCTCTGGGCCTAGGTATCTCAGATAGATTATGCCTGTCCAGCCTAGAAAATCATGGAGGATCTTCAGAAGACCCTTCCTATTGTAAGGTATGAAAAGGGATTTGATGCTGAGCATCCTTTGTAAGTTCTCCTATTCTCTGGAACATCTTGGCCCCAAGCCAAATGTTGACTTTTGAAGTTTTTCTTCCATAAGGCATTATTATGGTAGGTTACAGAATCAGCCAGATATTTAGACTAGATTGGGCATTTTTATCCACCTATCGAGTTGTCTATGGCAGAGGTCTCCAACCTTTCCGGGCTCACGGTCGTGGTTGTCCCAAAGGTACTTTTTTTGAGGAGGCAACTGGACTTTCTTGTTTTTTCTTTGAAGATGTTTCGCTTCTCATCCAAGAAGCTTCTTCAGATCTGACGAGATGATGAGGAGTGGAAAGATTTACGACTCTCTAAAATGGAAGGGTCAACAATTCTCTAAAAGAATGCAAATGACCAGCTGTCTTCACGGAATATAAATCCTTCCATTCCCCACTATCCGGTCAGAGCTGAAGAAGCTTCTTGGATGAGAAGCAAAACGTCTTCAAAGAAAAACAAGAAAGTCCAGTTGCCTCTTGAAAAATCACCTTTGGGACAACTATTGACCTGGAAGACTGAGAATCTCCATAGACATTTTTCATGCTGTTGTTAATAGACAATATGTGTGAGCTTCTTACAAGGTGGGCCCACTGTTTCTTCACCTTCTTCGTGGAGGTGGCATTTGCTGTCTGTTGTTGTCTTCTCAGTACTGGCTTTGTACACATTTGTTCTTCAGTCTTGGTCTTGGGCAGCCAGAATGGAACAGCTTACCCCCAGAAATCGTGGGCACTCCATCATTGGAAATTTTTAAGAAGAGACTAAACAGTCACCTGTCTGAGATGGTATAGGTTCTCCTGCTTGAGCAGGGGGCTGGACTAGAAGACCTCCAAGGTCCCTTCCATCTTCTATTCTATTCTATTCTATTCTGTTCTGTTCTGTTCTGTTCTATTTTATTCTATTCTATTCTATTCTATTCTATTCTATTCTATTCTATTCTATTCTATTCTATTCTATTCTACCCTTCTGTCTCTTTCTTCAACTTTCCAGCTCTTAGCTACTGCCAGATCTCATTATCTGTTTTGCTTGCTATTTTTTTTGTAATGGACTGGCCATGTAATATTTTGCCTTGCCATGTCTCTTCTCTGTTCTTCATTGTAGGTCAGTTAAGTCTCTCCAGTATTAAGTAAGCCTTCATTATCTACTAGCCTCAATCTTTCTTCTTCACTGTCCTTCAGATATTCTCCCAATCCTTTTTTTTTTCTTTCTTCAATTGTCTGGTGTGTTTGCAACATTCCACGCCTACCCATTTTCTTTTGCAAGTGGAGTCTGTCAACATTGCTGCAAGGATGAAGGGCATGATTCATTGTTACTATTATTATTTTTCTGGTCTTCTATCCAGGGTTTTTAGTTCTGCTTTAATCCCAGACCACTATTCCAGCTGGCTATGTAATGACTAGAATTACCCATCTGTTCATTGCTTCGATGGTACTTCCTCCCCTGACTTTGAAATGTTAGAACTTCTTCACTCTAATGATGTATTCACTACTAACCTTCTACCTGAGTTCAGTGGGCTTGATGTTGTCAGCTTGAAGGAAGCTCGGATATTTGTAGTGATGTTCTTCATCCGTGCTCTTCTATAAGGCATTTTGATTCTTACAGATTTCATTACTTTACTCTTGTTGAAGGTGAGGGTGACACATTTGTCCAGTCCAAACTCCATTGCAATATTTTGACTTTATATATGGACAGTGTTGAGCAGTGATTCTATTTTAGATGACATTTTTCCATGCAGTCTCATATTGTTTATGAATAGAATAGAATAGAATAGAATAGAATAGAATAGAATAGAATAGAAGAGAAGAGAAGAGAAGAGAAGAGAAGAGAAGAGAAGAGAAAAGTAGAGTAGAGTAGAGTAGAGCAGAGCAGAGTAGAACAGAACAGAACAGAAGAATAGAATAGAATAGAATAGAATAGAATAGAATAGAATAGAATAGAATAAGAATAGAATAGAATAGAATAGAATAGAATAGAATAGAATAGAATAGAATAGAAAATAGAATATAGAATAGAATATAGAATAGAATAGAATAGAATAGAATAGAATAGAATAGAATAGAATAGAATAGAATAGAATAGAGCTGGAAGGGACTTTGGAGGTCTTCTAGTCCCCTGCTCAAGCAGGAGAACCTACACCATCTCAGACAGGTGTAGTCTCTTCTTAAAAATCTCCAATGATGGAGAGCCCACAATTTCTGGGGGTAAACTGTTCCACTAGTTGATTGTCCTTAAGGAAGTTTCTCCTTAATTCCAGGTTGTTTCTCTCTTTGATCAGTTTCCAACCATTGCTTCTGGTCCTTCCCTCTGGTGCTTTGGTGAATACGTTGACCCGCTCTTCTTTGTGGAAGCCCCTCAGATACTGGAATGCTGCTATCATGTCTCCCCTATTTCTTCTTTTCTTTAGACTAGCCAAACCCAAGTCCTGCAGCCATTCTTCGTATGTTTTAACCTCCAGGCCTTTGATCATCTTAGTTGCTCTTCTTTGAATTTTTTCCCAAGCTCTCAACATCTTTTTTGTGATATGGTGACCAAAACTGGCTGCAATATTCCAGGTGTGGTCTCACTAGGGCTTTGTGAAGTGGTACTAGTACTTTGCGTGATATGTAAAGGAGATGGGATAGCCTGGCAGATATTTTTGATGTTTGATAGCCATGTCATGACTCGTTTAGCATTGTGAACAGAGGAATCAATAGTGGTGAAAGTGAATCTCCTTGAAGGATTCCTCTCTTGATATTAATGTCTTCCAGTCTATCCGCATTGACCAGCAACCGTATCTTCCATTTTGAACTTTGCACAAAGCTTCTACTATTTCTGCTGACTCTTGTTATTTCTAGGCACTTGATTATCCAATCATCTGGCAGGGAATCAAATGCCTTCTTGTAATCAGTCCAAGCTATGTTCTAGCTCAGTGGTTCTCAACCTGTGGGTCGGGACCCCATTTGGGGTCGATCAACCATTTCATGGGGGTTGCCAAGCAAGGCTGTCTGCCATTTTTTTGTCCGTCATTTTTTTGTCCGCCATTTTTTTGTCCGCCATTTTTTTTCCCTTTTCCAGCGGGTGCCTTACCTCCCTTGGGCTGGGCCAGCTGGTGGTCGGCCTGCTCCATCTCTGCCGCTTGCCAGCTATGCCTCGGCCGGCACAGGGGGCGGAACCACGCATGCGCGGCGCTCCCGGGCAGGGAAAGTCCTCGACTTACGACCGGTTGGGTAGTCCTCAACTTACGACCGGTTTAATCCTCAACTTATGACTGGTTTAGTCCTCGACTTACGACCAGTTGGGGTCACGGCATTAAAAAGGTTGAGAACCACTGTTCTAGCTGGTCTTTCTTATCTAACAGTTTTCCAAAATTGTACAATACTAGCATTACATAAGCCAATGATGGCGAACCTTTTAGAGACTGAATGCCCAAACCGCAACCCAAAACCCACTTATGCATCGTTGAGTGCCAGGTGGGTGTGGCTGATTGGCTGGGTGTGGCCCATTGGGTGGGCGTGGCCCATTGGGTGGGCGTGGCTGCGGTGGTAATGGCAGACTGGGTGGGACTAAAAAGTTCAATCAATCAATCCCAACTTTACAAGATCTTTTTTTTCCTGCGAGAAGTTGAAATTGACGGAACCTTTTATTTTATTTTTTTTTGCACATGGTGGCGGAGGACTAAAGCGAAAAGGTTTTATAAAACCCAGCTGAAGGCCTAGGACTGGGGCGATGGCACGCGTGCCCACAGAGAGGGATCTGAGTGCCGCCTCTGGCACCCGTGCCATAGGTTCGCCACCACTGGCATAGGCCTTTGATCAGTGCTTTACCACCTAAGCAATTTTGAAATGTGTGGACTTCAATTCCTAGAATTCTTAGCAACGGTCATAACCATCAAACTTTCAGAGCAAAATCCTGAAGGTTTTAGGTGTGATAATAATAATAATAATAATAATAATAATAATAATAATAATAATAATAATAATAATAATAATAATAATAATAATAATAATAATAAAGTTGGAAGGCACCTTGGAGGTCATCTAGTCCAACCCCCTGCTCAGGCAGGAAACCCTATACTATTTCAGACAAATGGCTGTCCTGTCTCTTCTTAAAAACTTCCAGTGTTGGAGCATTCACCACTTCTGGAGGCAGGTTGTTCCACTGGTTAATTGTTCTAACTGTCAGGAAGTTTCTCCTTAGTTCTAGGTTGCTTCTCTCCTCGATTAGTTTCCATCCATTGCTTCTTGTCCTGCCTTCAGGCACCTTGGAAAATAGCTTGACTCCCTCTTCTTTGTGGCAGCCCCTGAGATATTGGAATACTGCTATCATCTACAGGCGACTTGAAGTTACTTGAGACCTTCTGTTAATCAAAGTTCAGAAGTCACGGCAACATGAATGAAACATCAGAAGCACATTGCATCTAATTGCTATGTTATGCATTCAAATCAGTACTTTTACAGTATTTAAAATCTACAGTGGTTGGTCTAAAGTTCCCCTTACTTTGTTTTCTCTGAATTCCTTCTCTAATTTCCATTTCAGAGGAAATTTCCCTGAACATTGTTTCAGTTGAGGATTTTGAGAGACGTGTTTGAAATTCAGGATCCCCCTTTTGACCTGGACTTAATTTTAAATATGCATTTCCAGCTGATGTGGCAAGGAACTAATCTGTTTTAGGCACTTCCTAATTTCGTCAGGCCCTTGCCAAAGTTTCATCAGATAGACCTCAAACCGTATGATGATCACATTGAAATGCAAGTCACAAGCTTTAATTAGGTACAATCAGAAATCATGCAGTGACTTCATTAAGTATCATTAAGAATGATCAAAATATTGCTCTTAGGGAAAATACATCAAAAGCATGAATTTACACATTGATTAAACAAGGTTTGCCATTTCTGAAAAATCTGGTGGGAGGAGAAACGAAAGAAAGAAAGAAAGAAAGAAAGAAAGAAAGAAAGAAAGAAAGAAAGAAAGAAAGAAAGAAAGAAAGAAAGAAAGAAAAGAACATAGCAAATTAACTGTTCCTACAATACTTAGCAACCGAGGGACTGCTTAGCAACCAAAAATGTTGGACGGAAGTAAAGATGGCAGGGTTCATATTTCCATTCCTTTGCAAATGGATAAATATGTAAAAGATGCCAAAACTGAAGAACAGAAAATGACAAGATGCTTTTCCTGCCTCTCCAAGTGCAGCTCCTAATTCATGAAGCATGATAAATCCAGAAATTGTGGGCGCTCCATCACTGGAGATTTTTAAGAAGAGGCTAGACAGTCACTTGTCTGAGATGGTATAGGTTCTCCTGCTCGAGCAGGGGGCTGGACTAGAAGACCTCCAAGGTCCCTTCCAGCTCTACTCTACTCTACTCTACTCTACTCTACTCTACTCTACTCTACTCTACTCTACTCTACTCCACTCCACTCCACTCCACTCCACTCCATTCCATTCCATTCCATTCCATTCCATATTTTCTATTCTATTCTATTCTATTCTATTCTATTCTATTCTATTCTATTCTATTCTATTCTATTCTGTTCTGTTCTGTTCTGTTCTGTTCTATTCTATATTTTCTATTCTATTCTACTCTGCTCTACTTTACTCTACTCTATTCTATTCTATTCTATTCTATTCTATATTTTCTATTCTATTCTACTCTACTCTACTTTATTATTCTATTCTATTCTATTCTATTCTATTCTATTCTACTCTATTATACTCTATATTTTCTATTCTATTCTATTCTATTCTATTCTATTCTATTCTATTCTATTCTATTCTATTCTATTCTATTCTATTCTATATTTTCTATTCTATTCTTCTCTACTTTACTTTACTCTATTATTCTATTCTATTCTATTCTATTCTATTCCATTCAATTCCATATTTTCTACTCTACTCTACTCTACTCTACTCTACTCTACTCTACTCTACTCTACTCTACTCTACTCTACTCTACTCTACTCTACTCTATTCTATTCTATTCTATTCTATTCTATTCTATTCTATTCGCAGCTTCATAAACAACAACTGCATTTTGTCATTCTAAAGTTTGAACTGCACAATTTTCCCATTCAGCTCCTTGAGTCCAAATACATTTCTCTCCTTTTGAGTAGTAGGAACAGGTCAATAATGCAATCACAATAAAAATAGAAAAACTCGCCGGAAAGAGCAAATGGAGTTTTGAAGCAGAAGCGGAACAATTTATACATGCCACAAGGCAGATATCCCCATCCTATACCCCAATGAATTCTTCAGCTGAGCTTCTAAAAGGATGAAGCCACTGACGCCGTGTGGCAACCTACGGCATGGGGTGGAATTTAGAGATGTGCATTTATTCCTAAAACACAAATTCGAAGAAGCCGATAGAACTAAGGAAGCCCTGAGGGCATTAAATGAAGTGTATTTTGCTTTTTTTGCCTTCCATTCATGCAGATGCCAAAGTGGAGTTTGGTCTGGTGGTTAAAGGCACTGGAATAGAAATCAGGGGGTCATGAGGTCTAGTTTTGCCTTGGGTAGAAAGCCAGCTGGGTGATTTTGAGTCAGTCCCTCTCTCTCTCTCTCTCTCTCTCTCTCTCTCTCTCTCTCTCTCTCTCTCTCTCTCTCTCTCTCTCTCTCTCTCTCAGCGCTAGGAAGAATAACAGAATAAGAATAAAGGAGGTGGGAAAAAACCTTGGACCTTTGGTTCAATCAGGATAAAGCTGGAAGGGACCTTGGAGGTCTTCTAGTCCAACCCACTGTTCAAGCAGGAGACACTATACCATTTCAGACAAATGTCTGCCGAGTCTCTTCTTAAAAGCCTCCATTGATGCAGCATCCCAACATCTGAAGGTGAGCCATTCCACTGATTAATTGTTCTTACTGTTAGGAAAATTTTCCTTAGTTGTGGGTTGCTTCTGTCCTTGATTAGTTTCCATCCATTGCTTCTTGTCCTGCCTTCAGGTGATTTGACCCCTCCTTCAAATATTGGAAGAGTGCTATCAAATCTTCCCAGTCTTTTTTTTCACTAGACTAGACATACCCAATTCCTGCAATCGTTTTTCATATGTTTTAGCTTACAGCCCCCAAATCATCTCTTTCCAGAGTCTCAACATCCTTTTTAATATATATAATAGGGTGGCCAAACCTGGATGCAGTATTCTAAGTGTGGTCTTGCCAAGGGTTAATTGAAGGCTATTCGGCTTAGCTGTGTGTCTGTAAGAATGTACACTCCCAAAGTACAGGAAATTTTGTTACTATGTGGGCTGTTACACTCGTCAACTTTGCTGTCAGATAGGGTGTGTTTTATTATTACAGGGAGGTTTTTTTTTTAAGTATTGGTTTATTGATTGATTTAGCCTGACACAATTGAGAGACTCTTAGTGAGTTACAATCTTAACGAGAAAAAATGTCCATGCTATAGATAAATTTATGTAACAATGTGAAAATTGAAGCAGGGATAAAATTTTAAAAAGAGCCATGAAAACGTATTGGAAAGAGAAGGAGGTGACTATACATCAAAGGCTGTTTTGAACAGTTCTGTTTTTAATTACTTCCTAAAGTCTGCGAAGAAGATTGCAGCTAATCAAGGTGCAGGGAGCAGGCTGTTCTATAATACTGGGGTGACTCCAGGAAAAAAAAAGTGTTTGCAGGACTCAATCCCCTTAATTTTTCAGAATATAAATCCAGGATGAACCAATGCCTATGGTGATTCTCAGTCGTCCAGGTCCTAGTTAGAATAGAATAGAGCTGGAAGGGTCCTTGGAGGTCTTCTAGTCCAGCCCCCTGCTCAAGCAGGAGGACCTATACCATCTCAGACAAGTGACTGTCTAGTCTCTTTTTTAAAACTTCCAGTGATGGAGCACCCACGATTTCTGGTGGCAAGCTGTTCCACTGGTTGATTGTCCTCACTGTCAGGAAGTTTCTCCTTAATTCCAGGTTCCTTCTCTCTTTGATCAGCTTCCAACCATTGTTTCTTGTCCTTCCCTCTGGTGCTCTGGTGAACAACCTGACCCCCTCTTCTTTGTGACAGCCCCTCAGATACTGGAACACTGCTATCATGTCTCCCCTATTTCTTCTTTTCTTTAGACTGGCCAAACCCAAGTTCTGCAGCCCTTGTCCCAAAGATGCTTTTTTCAAGAGGCAACTGGACTTTCTTGTTTTTTCTTTGAAGACGTTTCGCTTCTCATCCAAGAAGCTTTTTCAACACTGACCAGATGGTGGGGAATGGAAGGATTTATACTCCTTGCAGACATCTGGTCATTTGTATCCTTTTAGAGAGTCGTTGAGGCCACTTGGAGGTTTACCTGTGTCCTCAGGGCTACCTGAGTAGTATAAATATATGTGGAGCCTTCTTGGAACTGCTGAAAGGATTGTGTTGTAGACTGGAAATGGATGATGTTGTATCCCTCCCCCTCTGTTGAGAGAGGGCTGTTCAGTTTTGACCTAGACGGCCTCTTTGACCCCTCTTTCAAACCAACTGTCCTCTCTGTCCAAAATGTGGACTTTGCTGTCTTCAAAAGAGCAACCTTTGTCTTTTAAATGCAGATGGACTGCTGAATCTTGTCCTGATGGCTTTGTTCTCCTATGTTGTGCGATGGGTTGATTCCAGACTGTAAATGTACTACAAATTACACCTATTTGTTTAGAGGCTATTCAAAGTTTCAACGGCATTGAAAAAAAGAGACTTCTAACCATTTTTGCACTTATGACAGTTGCAGCCTCCCTGTGGTCACGTGACCAAAATTCAGACACTTGACAACTGGCATGTACTTATGACGGTTGCAGTGTCCCGTGTTCACTTTTGGCGGCCTTCTGACAAGCGAAGTCATTGTGAAACCAGACTCATTTAACAACCGTGTTACTAACTTAACAACGGCAGTGGTTCACGGAGCGACTGTGGCAAGGGAGGTTATTAAAATGGGGCAACATTCACATTTTTCACTAAACACGCAAGGAAGCATTTAAGAAATAAGGCGAAGAGATTGGACAGTCACTGATTTTTAAGAAGAGATTCGACAGCCGTTGATCTGAAATGGCATAGGGTCTGTTTGAGCAGGGGGTTGGACTAGAAGACCTCTAAGGTCCCTTCCAACGCTTCTCTTCTCTTCTCTTCTCTTCTCTTCTCTTCTCTTCTCTTCTCTTCTCTTCTCTTCTCTTCTCTTCTCTTCTCTTCTCTTCTCTTCTCTTCTCTTCTCTCTTCTCTCTTATGCTTTCCTCTCCTCTCCTCTCCTCTCCTCTTCTCTCCTCTCCTCTCCTGTCTCCTCTCCTCTCCTCTCTTACCTTCCCCTCCCTTCTCCTCCCCTCCCTTCCTCTCCTCTTCTGCTCTTCTTGGTGAGGAGAATAATCGGTTGCAATAATGTGGTATTTTCCTAAACTAGGCAACACCATGAAAATTTAAAAAAAAAACAACCTAACCAGATTCATTTAACAAGCCAATGGTTCTCATACTAGCCAAAGCAGTGATATTTGATCTCATCTATTTCATTTTAGAAAGAGTTTTCTTTCTGAGGATGTTTTATTTATAGCGAGGTCAGTAAGCACAAACCCCCAAATAAATAACAACTTAAAGAATCTTTCAGAAAGGTGGAATCCCGAAAGATATTTTTTTTTAAAAAAAAAAAGTAAACAAGCAAACTTTAGGCTATTTGAACACCACTTTTTTTAAAAAAAGATAATATTCTTTTTACCACATTTTCCTCAATTCAATAAACCTTCCTCAAAATGTTTCTTCTTCCATTGGATCGTTTTAAAAAAAAAAACAATAAACAACTTTGCATTCAGATATATAGAATAAGAAACTTTTAAACTGCAAAATTAATAGCAGTTGTTGTTGTTTTTTTCCCCTCTTATGACAGCTTTGGGAAAACACATTCCAGGCTGTTCAACATGAGTATTTTTCCTGCAGTCAAATGGATTGTGACAATTGCAGTAATAATCCCAAAGTGGTCGTTTGATCATTCCAAACTCCAGCTATCTACCAAACAGAGAATACAGTTATGGAGCAAAATTCTCCTGCATTTTTTTTAATCCTCTACCAGTAATTGTGTTTTCCTCTTCATGCAATGTGACTGGAGAAAAGTAGTATTGAAGTTCCTTTTATTATTTTTTTAATTGTAAAATAAATAAATAAAATTTATTTATAAGACGTTTAAATAAAAAAAAAACACAAATGTATGAATTTATTTCTAAGGTTTATAAGAAGGGAGTGGACAGTCATTTGTCTGAAATGGTTTAGGGCAGGGGTAGGCAACCTTGGCTCTTTTATGACTGGTGGACTTCAACTCCCAGAATTCCTGAGCCAGCATGGCTCAGCATGGAAACCTCTCCCTTTCCCCTCAGCATGGCTGGCTCAGGAATTCTGGGAGTTGAAGTCCACCAGTCATAAAAGAGCCAATGTTGCCTACCCCTGATATAGGGTCTCCTGCCTGAGCAGGGGGTTGTAGTCCAACTCCAAGGTCCCTTCCAGCTCTATTCTGATTGATATTTATATTTATTAAGAGTATTTATTACAAATTTTCATTTAATAAAAGGTGAACTAAAGAATAGAATAGAATAGAATAGAATAGAATAGAATAGAATAGAATAGAATAGAATAGAATCTGGAAGGGACATTGGAGGTCTTCTAGTTGAGCCCCCTGCTCAAGCAGGAGAACCTATGCCATCTCAGACAAATGACTATCTAGTCTCTTCTTAAAAACCTTCAGTGATGGAGCGCCCACAATTTCTTCTTTTCTTTAGACTAGCCAAACCCAAATCCCGCAGCCGTTCTTCGTATGTTTTAGTCAACTTGGATCATCTTAGTTGTTCTTCTCTGAACTTTTTCCAAGATCTCAACATCTTTTTTGTAGTATGGTGACCAACATTCGTTGCAGTGTTCAAAAGTGCAAAACGGACGGAAAACCAAAGTGAAGAAACATATAAATGATGTTCAACCTTGATTAGTTTCCATCTTTTGCTTCTTGTCCCACCTTCAGGCGCTTTGGAGAATAGCTTGACCTTGGTTCCCACAGAACAGTTATTTTGTTATGTCTCAACTAAGAACACCTCGTCCCCCCCAACCCTTACTGTGGCAACCGAAAACAAAAGGAAGATGGGGCTGCTGCTGAATTCGTTTGAAGGTTTGACACACCCATGCTGGGTTTCCAAGAGAACCTCCAGCCTGAAGTGCAAAACTGACATGGCTGCCTTTGAAAAGAGAAAGATGGTTTAAATTTATATACTTCCCTTGTCTAAAGCAGACTGTCACAAAACGTCATTTGTTTTCTTCAGCTGACAAAAGCACTCCCCCCCCAATAATATAATGAAATACCAACACTTGTTGAGAGTTTCGGGGGGGGGGGGTTTGCTTTGCAAGCAGGCACTGAGAATTGCTTACCAGATTACCATTCTTGATTGCTCTGATGGAACTTATTTCCATCTCTGTTTCTCTAATTACATGAAAATTGCATACTTCTTATTCATAACACATTTCCCACAGCTTTTGGGGCAAACCGTTCCGAAGAAGATAGAGAGAGAAATTCTTTATTTCTTTCTCTATTGGTAGATATTGTGGACCTCCAGCGCAGTCATCAATCTGTGATTATGGGCCGTGATTTTTATTTTTGTTTTATTTTTGGACAGGATTGTAGCAAATGAGCAGGGGGAAAAAATTCAACCCTCAAAAAAGAGGATGCTCTTTTCCGAGTGGGGAGTTAGGAGATTTTTTATTTTTTTTCTCCCCCTTTTCAATCTGTTATTTTCTCCTTCTACATGCCATCATTTCAATTTCAGAGGGGGCATAAAAAGAAAGGAAGGAAGGAAGGAAGGGAGGGAGAGAGAGGGAGAGAGAGAGAGAAAGAGAAAGAAAGAAAGAGAAAGAGAGAGAGAGAGAAAGAAAGAAAGAGAGAGAAAAAGAAAGAGAGAGAGAAAAAAGAAAGAACAAAAGAAAGGAAGAAAGAAAGAAAGAAAGAAAGAAAGAAAGAAAGGAAGGAAGGAAGGAAGGAAGGAAGGAAGGAAGGAAGGAAAGAAGGAAAGAAGGAAGAAAGAAGACTAAGTGGAAAAGACCAAATTCTGTGATTTCTTTACACTGTGTTGGGCTTCAAAATTACTTTAATAGTCAGGTGCCAGGTGGAAATTGCAGGCTTCCCATGGCAGCTTTCAAAACTGAACATCCCCATCCTCAAAAAAAAAAAAAAGGTAAATAAATTGCCAGCAGAAGTGGAATGTAAGGGCTTTTGCATTGTGTTGGAAGCCTTTTTGGTTTGCCAAGCTCAAATCAAGAGCCAGAAGAATTAGAGAAGGGAGGGAAGAAAGCTAGAGGGAAGAAGAGAAAAAAAAAACCATCTTTAGTCTCTGTTGCCAGACTTATATGAAAGGAAGTTCATATAAGCTTTTTATATGCCTAGTCTAACTAAGAGAAGGACTAGGGGGGACATGAAAGCAGTCTTGCAATATTTGAGGGGCTCTCACAGAGAAGAGGGGGTCCACCTATTCTCCAAAGCACCTGAAGGCAGGACGAGAAGCAACGGATGTACACTAATCAAGGAGAGAAGCAACCTAGAACTAAGGAGAAATTAATAACAATATTAATAATAATAATAAAGTTGGAAGGGACCTTGGAGGTCATCTAGTCCAACCCCCTGCTCAGGGAAGAAACCCCATACCATTTCAGACAAATGGCTGTCCAGTCTCTTCTTAAAAACTTCCAGTGTTGGAGCATTCACCACTTCTGGAGGCAGGTTGTTCCACTGGTTAATTGTTCTAACTATCAGGAAGTTTCTCCATAGTTCTAGGTTGCTTCTCTCCTTGATTAGTTTCCATCCGTTGCTTCTTGTCCTGCCTTCAGGGGCTTTGGAGAATAGCTTGACTCCCTCTTCTTTGGGGCAGCCCCTGAGATATTGGAAGACTGCTATCATGTCCCCCCTCGTCCTTCTCTTCGTTAAACTAGACTTACCCAATTCCAGCAACCATTCCTTATACGTTTTAACCTCCAATCCTCTAATCATCTTTGTTGCTCTTCTCTGTAATCTTTCTAGAGTCTCAACATCTTTTTTACATCGTGGTGACCAAAACTGAATGCAGGATTCCAAGTGTGGCCTTACCAAGGCATTGTAAAGTGGTACTAACACTTCTCATGAAGTGAATTTTCTGACAGTTAAAACAATTAACCAATGGCATAAATTGCCTCCAGAAATTGTGAATGCTCCATAACTGGAGGTTTTCAAGAAGAGACTGGACAGTCTTTTTCAGGAATGGTATAGGGCAGTGATGACGAACCTTTTAGAGACCGAGTGCCCAAACTGCAACCCAAAACCCACTTATGCATCGTCGGGTGCCGGGTAGGTGTGGTCCATTGGCTGGGTGTGGCCCATTGGCTGAGTGTGGCCAATTGGCTGTGTGTGGGCCATTGGCTGTGTGTGGGCCATTGGCTGGTTGTGGATTATTGGGTGGGCGTGGCTGCGGTGGTAACGGCAGACTGGGTGGGACTAAAAAGTTCAATCAATCAGTTCCAACTTTGCAAGATCTTTTTTTTCCCCGCGAGAAGTTGAAATTGACTGATTGATTGAATCTTTTTTTTTTTTTTTGCACACGGCAGCGGAGGCCTAAAGCAAAAAGATTTTATAAAACCCAGCGGAAGGCCTAGGACTGGGGCCACGGCGCGCGTGCCCACAGAGAGGGCTCTGAGTGCCGCCTCTGGCACCCGTGCCATAGGTTCGCCACCACAGATATAGGTTCTCCTACTTGAATAGGGGGTTGGACTAGAAAACCTCCAAGGTGCCTTCCAACTCTGTAGTTCTGTTATTCTGGGATGGTATGTGGTCTCTTTTTTGAGTCGAGGGTTAGACGAGAAAACCTGCAAAGTCCCTCCCAGCCCTATTATTCTATGTTCTAAATTAGCTGGTTAAAAAAAAAATCAGCATTTCATTTTCACCCCGTGGCTTTCCTTCTTTTCCTGCAACACAGGAGCAAAGGTTCATGTGAGGACAATAAATTTGGAGCATAAAATAAATGGCATATAAATAAAGGGCTCCTTAGCAAAACATGTAAGCAGTTTAATAAACACTAATGTGAAGAAAGGATGTTTATTGTATTTAAGGTGACCAACGTTTTTTACAATAAGAAGGAGGACAAAAATAAATTGAAGAAAAAAATATTGTACATAAAAGTAACATTTTATTCATTGCAACAATAATACGGAATACACTATAATATGATAAATACATAATAAAAAGCATTTGTAACAATAACATTTTATATTGTAATTATGCTTACATGTCGTGTTTTGGTAAGAAGCAAACAAAGCCACTTGCGTGCGCACACTCTCTCAAAAAAAATCTCTTGTGCAGAGCGCATGCGTCTCATAATCGCGTCTCGCCACACTGTACCGAGCCTTGACGAATCGTCGTGTCAAATACAAATACGTCACATCACACGCAACGGATCGGATTCGTATCGATCGAATACGGAGATTTACAGATTAGTCTTCAAATATCGAAAAAGAGGACATGTTGGAGGACACTTTTTGAGAGAGGACAGAACTTACAAAAGAAGGACTGTCCTCCCTAAAGGAGGACGATTGGTCACCTTATTGTATTATTATTGTTTATTGTATTTATTGTTTATTGGCTACCTTAAGATGGGTTAGACTACAACATCCAGAATAATTCATCCTTCCTAGCTAGGAATCCCAAGAATTATAACTTGGCACATTCAGAAGATACATGGGTTGAAGTGGAAAGCTCTCTTAATTGTCTCCAGTTTTGGTCACCGCATTACAAAAAAGGTGTTGAGATTTTGGAAAAAGCATAGAGAGGAGCAACTAAAGTGATTAAAGGCCTGAATACTAAAACATATGAAGAATGAGGGCAGGAACTGGGTATGGCTGGTTTAGAGAAAGGAAGGACCAGGGGTGACCTGATAGCAGTATTCCAGTATTTGAGGGGCTGCTACAAAGAAGAGGGGGGGTGTCAACATATGTTCCAAAGCACCAGAAGGCAAGCTGGGTCATGAAACATCTGCAAGAAAGCAACCAAGTTCAAAGAGCACCAAGGACCCCATGGTTTAAACCTGAGCCACAAATATTCTCTTCTATAATATGCATGCATTCAATTAATCAATGATATTTTGCAGGGCTTTATAGTCTGTGTGCTATGGTGGTGTCATGTGGTTGTAATAACATAAGCAGTAAATACCACAACCAAGGGACTACCAATTTGGACAATGCTCCAACAGTAAACAGTAGCCTGATCAAGGAACCCCCAAGAACATCCCCAGCAACATTAACGGGACAACAGAGAGCAAAGAAGAAAGAAAGAAAGAAAGAAAGAAAGAAAGAAAGAAAGAAAGAAAGAAAGAAAGAAAGAAAGAAAGAAAGAAAGAAAGAGAGGAAGGAAGGAAGGAAGGAAGGAAGGAAGGAAGGAAGGAAGGAAGGAAGGAAGGAAGAAAGAAAGAGAGGAAGGAAGGAAGGAAGGAAGGAAGGAAGGAAGGAAGAAAGAAAGAAAGAGAGAGAGGAAGGAAGGAAGGAAGGAAGGAAGGAAGAAAGAAAGAAAGAAAGAAAGAAAGAAAGAAAGAAAGAAAGAAAGAAAGAAAGAGAATAACAGAGTTGGAAGGGACCTTGAAGGTCTTCTAGTGATCTAGTCCAACTAGACTAAAATGGTAGATGTGGATGTGGATGTGGTTGGTGTGAATAAATACGCCTGAAGAAAGAAAGAAAGAAAGAAAGAGAGAGAGAGAGAGAGAGAGAGAGAGAGAGAGAGAGAGAGAGAGAGAGAGAGAGAGAGAGAGAGAGAGAGAGAGAGAGAGAGAGAGAGAGAGAGAGAGAGAGAGAGAGAGAGAGAGAGAGAGAGAGAGAGAGAGAGAGAGAGAGAGAGAGAGAGAGAGAGAGAGAGAGAGAGAGAG
>NW_015389656.1:0-8147 GCF_001527695.2 Protobothrops mucrosquamatus
ATTCTTTTAGATCCAGCAATTTTATTTCTCTCTGTGTGTGTGCATGTGTGTCTATGGACAAAGCCATGTTTGTGTGTGAATGGATTTCCAATCATTTCTGATTCTTATTTCTTTTAATCATGGCAACAGTGCTTTTCTACATTTCCCTTCCAAAATGTATCGTATACACATTTAACTGAATGTTAATAAGGATATTTTTATGGATTTGGGGAATGTTGATATGCAGAGTAACGTATGAATAGAAGGAACAAAGCAGGCAGCATGAATTTTGAGATAGTTGGAGATGACACTAAAACACACACATAGGAGCTGGCAGTTCTGCTTGGAATCTGAAGGCAGAATACATGTATATGTTCATTTACACAAATAACAGAATAAGAGAGTTGGAAGGGACTTTGAAGGTCTTCTAGTCCAACCCCATGCTAAAGCAGGACACCCTATATCATTCCAGACAAGTGACTGTCCAGTCTCTTCTTAAAAGCCTCCAATGATGGAGCACCCAAAACTTCTGAAGGCAAATCGTTCCACTGGTTAATTGTCCTCACTGTTAGGAAATTTCTCCTTAGTCTTAAGTTGCTTTTCTCCTTGATTGTTTTTTGTCTTGCCTCTGGTGCTTTGGGAAATAGGTTGACTCCTCTTCTTTGTGACAGCCCCTCAAATATTGGAACACTGCTATCATGTCACACCTAATCCTTCTTTTCGCTAGACCAGGCAAATCCAATTCCTGCAATCATTCTTTATATGTTTTAGCCTCCAGCCCTCTCATAATCTTTGTTGCTCTTTTCTGCATTCTTTCCAGAATCTGTACATCTTTTTTATAATATGGTGACCAAAATTGAATGCAGTTTTCTTCTCCCTCTCCCTCTTCCTCTCCCTCTCTTATCTGTCTGTCTATTCCACCCACCATTAGGAGATTGGCTGTGGCATAATGATATCTATCCTATACTTTTCAACATAGTCCATAATTCCCGACCTTCAGTTTACAAACAAGCTGTTATATGGAGTTATGTTCATAAAAGCCTAATTGTTCTTTCTGTGTGGAGGATGCAATTTGAAGAGGAGGCTCTTAAGACACTCCTCCCCCACTGTTTTTCCTAGCAGCAGCATTTCCGTTCTGACTGCTGCAATTAACACCCACCTAGAATTGGTCTGGGAGAATAGAGCTTCAAAAGTGTCTTCGCAAGAATCTTTGTCACAGTAGAAGTGGTCATTGGACTTTTGGCACAAAAAGTTACATGAAATGTGCTAAGCATCTCTTTGAAAGCTGAACCTCCTTGAGAGAATTCTGGGGAAAAGGATGTTTGAAAAATGAAAAGTAATTATAGGTAATCTTTAACTTACAAACAGTTCATTTAGTGACCGTTCAAACTTACAACAGCACTGAAAAAAGTGGCTTATGACCATTTTTCACTGTTACAATCTTTGTAGCATCCCCACGATCAGATGATCAAAATTCAGAGAGAAGCAACCTAGAACTAAGGAGAAACTTCCTGACAGTTAGAACAATTAACCAGTGGAACAACCTGCCTCCAGAAGCTGTGAATGCTCCAACACTGGAAGTTTTTAAGAAGAGACTGGACAGCCATTTGTCTGAAATGGTGTAGGGTTCCTGCCCCAAGGTTCCTTCCAACTTTATTATTATTATTATTATTATTATTATTATTATTATTATTATTATTATTATTATTATTATTATTATTATTATTATTATTATTATTATTATTATTATTATTATTATTATTATTATTATTATTATTATTATACTACCCCCGTCATGAACAGAAATGTGTTCGTGCAGTTTTGGGTCTTTTCAGTCTTCCATTTTCTGGCTCACATAACATTAATCACTTCTTCTGGGATATCCCACCAGTGCTTGTTTTTGGTGTGTGTAGCCATACAAATACCAACGAAGTGGCTGGTTTTTGTTGTCTGCCTGACAAAGTTGCTCATTTAATTCCTGTTTATCCTGGTTTCCTACATTTTTATTGGCAATTCTACCTTTAAGATCAAGTGTTTTGAAGGCCGGAAAATGCCTTCTCTATCTGTGTTGCTCACCTGGTTGTGGTCATCCTCCACTGTGGTTGTACCATTTTCATCTATATCTGTCTGAAGGCCAACTACTCCCTAGAACACAGCAAAGTGATCTCTTTGATCTATAACAATTTCATACCTGTGTTGTACCTTATAATTTACAGTCTCTGAAACAAGTAAGTCGAGGGAGCACTTAGGGGAACAGGGGAAAGGAAATTAATTTTAATGGAAAGACAGTAATTATACAGCTAGTTTTTCAAGAAGGAACTGAGGAAGCTGGTAGACAAGAAACAAATGGCTTTATATTTCTCATACTGGCTTTTTACAGTAGGTTACCTGAACAAAAGAATTCTGAACAATTCCAGTAGGATGATTAGACTCAAAAGAACTAATATGCCATATGTATTTATTCTCTGCAAATTCAGTGCAGGTAATCCTCGAGTTATGACCATAATTGAGCCCAAAATTATGGTCATAAGTCATTGCGGTCATTAAGTGGGTCACCACATGATTGGATCAAATTTTACAACATTTTTTGCTGTGCTAGTTAAACAAGTCCCATGTTTGTTGAATGAATCCATTTTACCCAATGGCTATTTATAACCAGGAATTAAGGAGAAACAGTGAGGACAATTAACCAGTGGAACGGCTTGCCTTCAGAAGTTTTGGGTGCTTCACCATTGGAAGTCTTTAAGAAGAGACTGGACAGTCACTTGTCTGGAATGGTATAGGTCTCTTGCTTGAGCAGGGGGTTGGACTAGAAGACTTCCAAGGTCCCTCTCAGCTCTATTCTGATTGATTGATATTTTTGCTGCAAACTAGAAGTAAACACCAGAAACGGATAAAAAAATGTCAAAAATTGCAGTCATATGACTGCAAGGCACTGCAGGTCACTGCAAACAGCTGTAAAGGTGATCATGGGATCACATGACCAGGAGTAATTGCGACTGTTGTAACTTTGAAATCAGGTTGTAAGTAATTTTCGCGAGGCAGGGACATAACTTTGGTTGCTAAGCAACCACTCGTAAGTCAAGGACTACCAGTATTAAAAAAGAATCTACTGCCAATCCTATTGTTTTCTGCACTAGAGTGAGTAACATGGTACCCTCCAGATTCTTTGATCTATAACTACCACATTATACTGCTGGCTGGGAGAGAGTTTTTAGAGGACACTATGACTCCTCAGCTTTTGCACTGGGCTTTTCTTATAAACCCCAAATTTGCTCTCAAATCTTGGATCTAAATTTGAAGACTCGACCTCAATTACATTTCTATATCCCAATGGTTCAACTTTCAGGCAACATTCTGAAATCAATATAATCTTTCCCATTTGTGTATCTTTTAGTAACTGCTTATGACTTTGACAAACTCCAAACATTTTGTTCATTGCAAGGTAACCATATCAATTGAGAATATAATTTTTCTTGAAATGTCTATTAAAGCATCTCATACAGGAAAGTGCTATGGTGATCCTGGAAAAAGGTTGAATATTTCTGAAGCAATGTCTACCATAGGATAGGATTTCATGCTACACGTAACTTGTATGGAAATCCTACAATGTTCACCCAGTTTAAGATGTGAGTCACAATTAAATGTTTTGTTTTACATAGATAGGGCATCAGGTTCAAACCTGCTTGAAAGCAGCATACTGAAATGTCTGGATATGTTTTTCTGGACTATGAATGCTCTGTTCAATGGTGTGTACTTATCAGATCAAAGCAATTAGCAAACAAACAAATCAAATTAATTTTTTTTAAAGAAAGGTAGAATCCCTAAGTATGTTTACCCAAAATACTTCCCACTGGATTCAGTGTTTTTTATTTCAGAGTGATCATGGATGGGAATCTGTGCCCAAATTTCCAATCATCTAAACTTTTAACCTCTTGTAAGACTTTTAAAGACTGCTTAGACTTGCCTTCATCCTTTGCAAGTGATCATGGAATACAGATATTTGCCGATGTGGCAATGAGCCCAATGCTTTTGAAAAGAAGGATGCACAAATATTCAAGCTATAGACTGATTGGTGTGGTATCTCTTTGTCTGTCCAGTCATCCTTCCATCAATCCATCATCTATTGTTTCCTTGCTATAGTCACAGAAAGGTCTATATATCCTATAGTATTAACAGTGGAAGTTTTTTGGATGCTACTGTTACAGGGAGAGATATGCACAGAAATAGAAAAACTGAAAGCGTGATGGGAAGGGGGAGATTTTATGTAAGTACTGTAAATTAAAATGAATCTAAGTGCTAAAAGCAGCTAAACATCTACTACCTTGAGGATGAAGGTTTGTTCTCTGAGTTTGTGGGTTGGAGCTTGAAGAACGAACCTTCACTCTCATCCTACATCCGAGCTACAGATTTTCACCACTATTGCAAATCTATTACCTTCTTCCATGGTGGCCAACCCTCTGACCCCCCTTAACTAAGAAGTTTCCAGACCGGCTGTGGTGCCATTGGATCCATGAAAGAAAGAATCTGTCTGGGTAAAAGTAGTTTTTGTTGCGGAATGTTTAGACTTAATTTTTGAGACTAGGAATATCCTTCTCTTTCTTCAGATGAGATAGTAACTGTCAATTTAGGCAGCTGATTAATATGCTTATGTACGTTTGTTTGCATGCAGTTCATACAATGATGACCTTTCTTGGGTCCCTTCAAGTCTATCTTGACTCCTGGTGTCTGCCCCGGACAAGTTCCTGCAATTTCTTGGCAAGATTTTAGAAGTGGTTTGCCATTGCCTACTCCCTACAGCTGAGCGAGAGTGATCACCCAGGATCACCCAGCTGGCTTCATGCCCAAGATAGGAATAGAACTCACAGTCCCCTAATTCTAAATGGATTCCTTACCTCCTACACCAAACTGGTTCTCTAATGATAACTTAGACATCCCTATTTTGTCCAGATATCTATTTCTAAGCCCACATAATTGCCCATCTTGGGGAATGAAAGGAATGGATCCTACAACTGATTGTTAGCCACTCTGTACACCTCAGTTCCTTCTGCCATAAAAGGAATGCAGATCGAGATTTCTGAGGACCTGTCAATGAATGAGATTTCTGATGGACCTGTCTGTGAGGTTTTTTTGTTTTTTATTTGTTTTGTTTTTTTGGTGCTGCCTGTAATTCTACACTGGAAGATATGTTGGTTATTTTTCTAGGAGACAAGCAACTAAAGAAAACTTTCCTGACAGTTAGAACAACTACTCAGAGGAACAACTTGCCTCCAGAAGTTGTGGATGCTCCAACACTGGAAGTTTTTAAGAAGAGAATGGACAACCATTTTTCTGAAATGTTATAGGTAGGGTTTCCTGCCTGAGCAGGGGATTGGACTAGAAGACCTCCAAGGTCCCTTCCAACTGTTATTCTGTTATACATGTAGACCTGTTTTTTTTTTAAAAAAACAAACAAACACAAGCAAAACAACTTTACATGCTTAAAAAGCCCTATAGATAGTATGTAAAGACAATTGAAAAGGTAAGTGACAAACAGGTTTTAAATCCCTCTGATGCTGAGGAACAAATATAAACGTTCCTGGTAGCAGACATATTTACATCATTTTTGTTTTTGCTAATAACAATCATATATTCTTCTTATAACCCACTAGGTGGCAATATTAAGTCAAACATGGCTGATCACCCAAAACTAAGCCTTTGGGCTAGGAGAAAAACACTGCAGAGCAGAGTAGGTAGGGAACTGGGAAAGAATTCACATTTATATTGCTGCTAAGAAAACATGACCATTAGTAGAAACTGAGTGCAATGTGAAGGAGAATTTGCATCCTAACAATATCAGCTTCCAGCTACAAGATGTAGGATGGAGATGCACAGACAGAATAACAGCACGGAGAATAATTTTATAATCCTTGGATTCAATACCAGTAGAACTTTACAATTTGTACTTTTCGCTTTGTTCCTTCTAATGCACCTCCTCACCCTCTCAGGACACCTGGCCATTGTGGTCCTAACTTTAGTTGATCCTGCCCTCCACATCCCCATGTATTTCTTCCTGCGCAACCTGTCTTTCATTGAGGTCTGTTACACTCTGGTCATTGTGCCTCAAATGCTTGCCAACTTTTTGGACAAGAGCAGAAGTGTATCCTTGACTGCCTGTGCAGCACAAATGTACTTCTTCATTGCCTTTGGGGGCTCTGAATGCTTTCTATTGGCTTTGATGGCCTATGATAGATACACGGCCATATGCAACCCATTGCGCTACACTCTCATCATGAACAAGAATCTCTGCAAAAATCTTTTGGCGATAGCCTGCATCAGTGGATTCACAATCTCACTGGGACTCACCACTTTGATTTTCAGTCTTCCCTTTTGCAGTTCACATAACATTAACCACTTCTTCTGTGACATCCCACCATTGCTGTTCCTGGCATGCAACGACACACATGGCAAAGAAGTGGCTGTGTTCCTTGTCTGCACAATGATTTTACTTGTTCCATTCTTGCTCATTCTGATTTCCTATGTCTTTATTGCCCATTCCATCCTCATGATCAAGTGTGCTGAAGGCCGGAAAAAGGCCTTCTCCACCTGTGCCGCTCACTTGATTGTGGCCATCCTCCACTACGGCTGTGCCATCTTTATCTACATCCGTCCTAAGGCCAGCTACTCCCTGAATGAAGACAAATTGGTATCTTTGATCTACACCAATGTGACACCTATGATGTACCCCATGATTTATAGCCTCCGTAATAAGGAAGTCAAAGGTGCATTGAAGAGACTATGGGAAAAGACATTTATTTCCATGGAAAACAAACAGATGAAACATTGACATGCCAGTTGCCAGAAGAAAATGATCTGACTATTTTTTCTTTAACCAAGAAGAAGTGTTAAATCAATAATTGTTGCTTGGTTTTTTTTTAATATTCCAATGCAGTAGATTTTATTCTTGAGGCAATCTGAAACTTCCTGATTTTATCCATGCTTTGATCCTAGAGAATCTACTTGCATCCTGATTGTCAAGATTTGTAGCTTCTTTCTTGGTATCTGTCTTTCTGAGTATATTTGAGATAAATTACTTTACTTGTAATTGAATAATAAACATTCTAAGGATCCATTTGTGCTAAATACTCAAATGGTAGTCTATTGTGCAGAAGCAACTAAGGTTGGAAGAGTAACTTAAAAAGTTTTTGAAAAGTGGAGCTTAATTAGTGATTTGCAGTAAGTTGATTTCAGATATTGCAACCTTACACATCATTTAGGTGTGAGAATTTCTAAATCAGATGCTTCACAACCATTTTCTGAATAGTAGCATTTTTAAAATCTAGATTGTATAGAATAAAACTTTAGGAAATGACTATGAGACCATCAAACGTGTATTGGTCTAAGACTGTAATAAAATGACTGACTGAATCTTCAGGAATTTTTGTTTGTTTCAATATTTAGCTTAGACTTTCCCCAACATTAACAACCTTCCATTTTGTGTTAGGACTACATTTCCCCAAATCCTCAGCCAATATAACCATTAGCCAGGCTGGTTGCTGAGGGTTCTAATTCCAGCATGTATGGAAGACATCATACTGAGAATGTTGAATGTTTGGAAGTGGTTCTAAAAATCTATCACCCACAAGAGCAGATAAAAAAAAATGAAGATGTTGGATTTCACCATACTATCAAAACTTTCCTCCTTTTGTATGTATTGTCAATATTTCATACATGTACTAAAGTCAGGGCGTTAATCATGCAGTCATGACCACCATCTCAACCTTTTCAACTGCAAAGTGTTCACCTTTGCTGTTAGTACCCTTTATAACGCCTTGGTAAGACCACCCTTGTCATAGTACATCCAGTTTTGGTCACCACAATATGAAAAAGATGTTGAGACTCTGGAAAGAGTGCAGAGATGATGAGGGGGTTGGAGGCTAAAACATATAGAGAACAGTTGCAGGAATTGGGAATGTCTAATTATGCCACAGCCAATGCTCCTAATGGTGGGTGGAATAGACACACGAGAGAGGGAGAGGGCATGGGAAAGGGAGAGGGAGAGGTAAGACTGCAGAAAACTGCATCCAATTTTGGTCACCATATTATAAAAAAAGATATTGAAGCTCTTGAAAGATTGCAAATAAGAGCAACAAAGATGATTAGAGGGCTGGAGGCTACTGTAAAACATA
>NW_015389656.1:8468-38863 GCF_001527695.2 Protobothrops mucrosquamatus
ACATAAAATGTTAAATTAATCATTCTAAAAATGCAAATCTTTGCATCATAGTAGGTGGAGCTTCACATCAGTTGTGGGTGACACCATTAGTCAATGTGGCCTTGTACCACCATATATCTCTGAGCTAACACAGATATAGAGTATGCAGTTTACCAGGTAATTATTCCACTATACTGAAGAAATAGGTGAACCTGGTAGAAAGAACATTTTGGGGAGGCCATATTCTTGCAATGTCAAGAGTTCTGAGAAGTTTTGATGACTATACAGCTCAAAAGTGACTCTCAAGGGTTGATCTTCTGACTGCTGCTACTACAACCTTCTTCAGCCAGCATGAGCAATAAGGAAAGAGAAGTGAGGGTGACATATGACAATACTTGGAGAATGACACTTCACAAGGTCCTCTCTTATAGAATGACAAAACCATATATATATAAAAGACTTGCTTGTGGAAGATCTATCAACCTGGTTCCTGGGCGGTTTAGCCCTCTACTTTCTTCCCAGCCAGTCTGCAGAAGGCTCCCTTCACATCCCTGTTCCTCAGGCTGTAAATGATGGGGTTTAACATGGGGATCACAACTCCATAAAAGACTGCCACCACTTTTTCCCTATCAGAGAACGTCTTGGCTTGAGGCCTCAAATACATGGCCAAGATAGTGCCATAATATATGCTCACTACTGTGAGATGAGATCCACAGGTGGACAAGGCTTTGCTCCGACCTTGGGCCGAATGAATACGCAAAATAGTGAATCCAATACGGCCATAGGTCACCAGGATAAAGAAGAAGGGGAATGCTAGGGTAATGGCACTGGTTATTATCATGTTAATTCCACTGGCACGGGTATCAGAGCAAGCCAGTTTCAACACTGCCTGCAGTTCACACTTGAAATGATTCACCACATTTGGCCCACACAAAGTTGCCTGCATGCTGAAAAAGGGGACAATAGTAATAATGAAGGTGCTGGCCCACAGGGTCACAGCCAGCTGGATGCATACATTGCGACTCATGATCAGGTTGTAGCGCAGAGGGTAGCATATTGCCACAAAACGGTCATAAGCCATCATAGCTAACAAAACAGATTCAGTGATAGCTAATAAGCCGCTGATGCTCATCTGAGCAAAACATCTGCCCCATGGGATAGTAGGTCTGTCCATGAAGCAGTGGACCAGCATCTGTGGGACAGAGGTGGTAATATAGCTGATGTCAATAAAGGAGAGGTTGCTGAGGAAAAAATACATGGGTGTGTGGAGGTGAGAATCTATGACAATCAGCACCAATATGAGGCCATTGCCAGCTACAGCAATGAGATAGATAATCAAGAAGAGGACAAACAATCCAGCACGAACTTTGAAGTTTTTAGAGAGCCCAACAAGCACAAATTCGGTCACTGTGGTTGCATTTCTCCATTTTTCCATGTTTCCTGTAAGAGTGAAACAAATTTAAAGGTAAAGGTACTGTATGTTCTCCTGGAATTCTTTATAAATATTCCACACAAACATGGGAATTAAGAATAGGAGAATTGCTTTTAAGAGAGGAAACTAGCTTTTGGAGGAAATGATTCAGGGATATATAGATATGTCAAGTATAGAATTCTTTTACATAATTTCTCTGTTCCACTGTAAGTGTTTATGTGAGCCATAGAGACCACAGCCTTCTAGATTTCCTATTCCCATACAGATATCTGCTTTTAGCTGATCCATTCTATCTAAGATTATAGAGCATCCTGGTAAGTTTTATTTGCATTATTCACTAGATGATAAAAATGATTACCTGAAATATCACAAAGGATTTTTATTTAAGGAAATCATTTTTGTCCTCTAGCAAATTTGCACACAATGCAACAATCACAAAAGATTGTCACATTGTGTGCAAATTCCTCTCCAGATGGTGAACAATTGCCAGTGAATGGGTTTTTTGGGGGGGGGTACTTATTTTTTTAGGACATTGTCTGTAACCATAGTAGCCTAATTCCTTCTTTCATAGGTGTTTGAGAGATCAGACAAAGATGATTCCCATAAATTTGTATTACTATTGATACAGTAATGGTCTACTGTATAGATAACCCCACAAATATATGGGTGTTGCATCAATTGTTCTAATGGCTCCAGTGCCTAAGAGTGTGAATTACAGGGAATCACAGTGTAACTGTAACATAGCTGTAACAAACTGTGTTAAATAAAATAATTAGTACCAAGTCACACTAATGGTTCTACTGGCCATTCACAAGTGAATTTGCACACAATATACCAAAATTTGCTGCTTTTAAAAAGATAAAATTCATTGATCATCTAGCAATAAAATTAAAAGTTATCAGAATGTCCTGAATAAAGAAATAAAAAGGCTAACAAATAACCCTATAAAACTGACCATAGAAAAGAATGTGAAGGGCAATGGTTTCTATAAGACCCATGCCTGTTCTTCAAAAGATATTTTCCAGTATTCAGCTTCCTAAACAGCTGTGGAGATCACATTAAAATAAGCTAGAGTTAAAGTTCTCCTGCATTTAAAGACTGAAATTTGATATAAATATGAAGCTGATTTGTGAACTAAAATTGATTTCTAAACAATCATGTTTGATCTTCTATGTTTAAAATCCATTGCTTTTATGCTAATTTAGCTTGATATAGTTCTAATAGTAAAATAGTATCTCTGAAAAAACCAGAGATGGATTGCCTTTTACTAGGAGATTTGACATTACCTGCCAGCATTAGCTGGCTGCTGGACCATCCAATAGGGTTGTGGAGAAGTTTTAACCAGCAAGTAAAAATATTTACCCAAAGACTAGATTCAAGTTTACTGAGTTTTGCTTTCCACCAAAGTACCACATTTACATGCAACAGGTAACCTAGAAAATGCTTCTCAAGAACTGACTTTGGACATCTCCTTGGGATGGTTCTGTGGTTCTGGTTGAGCCCCAAAAACCCACTTTAGCTGCAAATAATATAATTGTAGCCGATATAAAACTTGGCTGAGTAATGTTGATCTCTGTTCATTTTGAGACGTGGTACATAATTCAGGTGAGTATTTCAGCTTTCAGAAACTTGAAAAACTAGTCTTAAACATTTAAAGGTCCTGACCATCGCAATAGTGTGTCCACCTAACTTCCAGATTTGCTATTTCAGGCATTTGGAGAAAGTAAGGATTTTGGTCTTGACAAAGTGTATTATTCCTCCATATTTCAGTAATTGATGAGAGACAGCAAGTTTCTTTTAAGACCAATAAACATAAAGATTAAAATTACTATAGTGCATCATCAGCATAAACTAATACACTAATATGCTTATGAGGTAGTTCAGGAAGATGGGAGACAGAATTATCTAAGAGCACTAGTGAATTTATACAATAAATTAAATATAGTGGAGCCTTTCCTTTTAATATACTTTCCTATCTATATTTTCTTTGTTAAGTATCCTCAGTTACTATATCTGACTTCAATTTCTAATACTCATGAATTTTAACAAGAAAAACCACCAGTTCATCTGGTGTTCGGTGTTGATACTACAGTTTAGATCTAGATATTGCATAAAAAGCTATTCTAAAATCAAGAAAGGCTACACAAAGGGATGAGCCACATATCCGTATATATGTTTCTACTCAATATTGTAACACCACAGCATGTTTAGCGTTGATCGACCTACCCTCCAGCATGTTCATCCCTCAAAGTGACCTCAAATTCAAGCCAGTCAAGAAATTTGGCTCATAAAAGTATTTTGCTATTTTAACTTAATCAGCTAACTGGATGGAAGTCAGCAGGATTGTCTTGATTGCTTTTCTTGTATAGTCATATAGCCAAGTCTCAGTTTTTAGAAATCTTAGCAGGGTGATCTATCACTGTTAAAAGTGAATCCAACTTTGGAGCCAATCAAGCCAAATTATGTTTTATTTGTATACTCATTTCCCTTTTATATCTAGATAAACTCTCAGTTTGGTGGAACATTGCAAATTGGTCATTTGGACTCTATTTCTTTCTGTATGGCAATAGCAGAGATGAAACCAAAATGGATAAGCTGACGTTCCAGAGTGGTACTTGACCCCTACATTTCAGTATGAACCCAGATCCCTTTAAATTTTGTCTCCAACATTAAATTCTCCAACAGGACAGTAAATATAATAATTTAATATATGGACAGTAATCATATTAACTATTAAATTAGGACCATTTAAATGCACTGAAATAAAATTTTGTCTTAGCATCAGTAAGAATAGTCCCATTGTTTCTGCTTGCCCCACTAGATCGATCAGCAACAGGATGCTCTGTGTCTCTTCCATCAAACAATGGGTCCATCTTGTTGGACCCAGCAATTGTGCCTTCTCTGTGGCAATGCTTATCCTGTGGAAGAAGCATCTCTCTAGAAACTCAAATGACCGCAACCCTGTTAGATGTTGCAAGGCATAGAGGATCTGACTATTCTCTCAGGTGTTTGGCCAGAAAGTTAGTCAAGCTCTTACTGGCTAATGCTGTTTTTTATAAATTGAGATTATGTTTTGACTTGCATGTTGTGATTTGGATTGTTAAATTGTATTAAATTGTTGTGCTAACTTTGTATGTCATGAAGAGTGGCCAGCCATATAAATAATATAAACTAACTAACTTTTGTGTTCTAGTCATCTTTAAGGTGTGGATTGTGGTCTCCAGCATTCCTTCCAACCTTCACATACTTCCATCCTGAAATGTTGTACGTACCTGTCTTCCAGCTCTCAAAGATTCTATATTTCTAAAGGAACAAATGTGATCTGTCCAAAAAATCCAAAGCCAAAGAACTAGCTCAGTGTTTCCATTGGTAGCTGAGGTATCACTGAAAACATGTGCTGCTCCTTCAACAGGACCATAATTTGTGATCTGAGATCAGCTGAAGGAAAATGGCAAGTTACAGTTTGAGTCTATCAAATAATTTCCCTTGAATCGTGATACCTAAATCCAACTAACCTATATGTCATCCTCTTTACATACTATCCAGTTGCATATGGACAGTTTCTGAAAATTAATGATAAAATTCCTAAAACACTTCCCTAAAACAACAAATATTAATTGGTGTCACCTGGGAAAGAATAATTTCACTGTAGTAAGTCAGTGCTTGCTTAGATGAAAGTTGCAGTGTTGTTCCTCAAATGTTTATATTGTCTCTGGAGATATTCAGATTCATGATGCCATATCTGAAGATGTGAGCTGCCTTTGGGGGCTTGGATGGTCACCCCCTGAGATTATTCACCAAAGAGAGCACGGAACAAATATTACAAGCAAATGCATCATTTGTGTACCAACCAAGTTACAAAAGATACTTTAAGAGTTTGTAAGTTTGTTTAAAGTACAAGATGTGCTGGGGATGATGAGACTTCAAGTCAAGTCTAGTTCCTTTGATTCAAAATTGGCTTGAATATAGTTGTATTAAAAGAAAGCACTTTTTTGCCTCTGTATTAGAACTATGACTGAGAAATTGCAGCCCTAAGGAAATGTGAAATCAGTGTTGAAAGGAAAGTCAGATTTCAAGCAACTGTTGAGGGAACTTTAATCAGATCGCCGTCGTTTAGAAAACACATTCTTATTAATTTTAAATTGCTGCTTGGTTTTGCATAAAACAGAATCCGATGTTAATCAGTAAAAGGCAAATTCATTCAAATGAATTCATTCATTCATTTGTCTCTTGTTGCCATTTAAGCCCTATCGTAAGCACTTCAGTCCTCCAAGAACTCAAGCCAAACTATATAATGTTACTCCAAGTTTTAGCCTCACAAGAGTTTTGTGTGTTATATCACAAATGCTACTAATAGCATGATATTTTCTGTTGTGTTTAACACATTATGAGGTAAAAAAAGAGAAGTGCACACTTTGGAAAACAAGGTATTCAAGGGCACCATTTCAGGAGCTACAAAAAGTAATGTTCAAGTTTGTACTCATTTCATCTACTCTCCTCAACTTATTTAAATTTTATTGATTTAGAATTTTCAATGACCTTTAACAAATATAAATTTCAAAATAACAAAATCTTCAGATCCAAAAAGTCTGGGCTAAAGGCAATAACAATATCTAAAAGTCTTTGAGTGTGATTCATGATAAAAGAAGGACATGAGCTAAGTGTTTCTGGAATAGGTTGAAACCAAAAGCACTGTTGGCTCTGAAGAATTTTAGAAGTCAATAGATTTAGAACATAGAACATCAGAAAGGACCTTGGAGGCTTTCTAGACCAGAGGTCCCCAACCTTTTGAGCACCAGGGACCGGTTAAATGGAGAAAGGTTTTTCCGCAGACCAGAGGGGGTTTGGTTTTGTGTGCTGCCTGCGTCCTGAGGATGGGGCTTTGCTTGTTTGTGCAGCCTGGTTGCTAGCATGCTGCAGCCCGATCCCATTGCACGGACTGGGAGTTGGGGACCCCTGTTCTAGACCAATTCCCTGCTCAAGCAGGAGACTGTATACCATTCCAGACAAATGACTGTCCTGTCTCTTCTTAAAAGTCTCTAGTGATAGAGCACCCACAACTTTTGAAGGCAAGCTGTTCCATTGTTGATTGTTCTCACTGTCAGGAAATTTCTCCTTAAGTCTAGATTGCTTCTCTTCTTGGTTAATTTCCATCTAATGCTTCTTGTCTTGCCTTCTGGTACTTTGGAAAATAAGTTGACCCCCTCTTCTTTGTGGCAGCTTCTCAAATGTTGGAATAATGTTATCATGTCACCCCTAGTCCTTCTTTTTCACTAGACTAGACATTCCCAATTCCTGCAACCATTCATATAAATAATGGTTTTGATAATATAATTAAAATGTTTCATCCGAAAAATAACAGTCATTCTATTCTGTATAGTGCAGAAGGCTTTTCTCTCCCTACACTGAGGAACATATTTTATTCTATAGAAGATGGACCATCATCATATCCCATATAAGACTGTGCCATCAATTCATTTTTACCTCCATTCGCTGTTATGCTACATTGCCGATGTCCTGTATTTTCCCTAGACCAAAAGTTAACTGTTTGCTTCTAATATACCTTCAACTTTAAAAATAGCAGCCTATAAGGAAGTCCTCTCTGCTTCATTGTAAAGCTTCTGATACCTCTGTCTGGATAATTCATTTCCAACCTACCAGTTCTTGTGGTTTCTACTCTGCAATTTCTTCATTATGATGAAATAATGTCATAGAGAACATATCGAAACTTAGCTTTGTTATGGTATATTTTTTATTTCTTGATTGTTTGGGGTTGACCAGTTACAAGCTAGGTGTTATGTTCATTAGCTAAGAAATAAAATGTGTATATAGTATTAGGAATCACTTCTTCCCAATGACATCTACCCATCCCATCAGGTTGGACGGGAGAAACATGCTATGTGTACTGTCTGTAAAAGACCAAGGAAGTGAGCCTTTTCTGCTATGGCCCCTGCAATTCTGGAATAGCATCCCTTCCAAGGTGAGGTTATCCCCAACTTTTATAGCATGCTGGAAAGCCCTTCAAATGACTTTTTTCCTCCAGGACGTCTGGAGAACCCTTGGTAAAAGGGAGCCTGCGGATTGGCTGCATCGTATGCAATATTTTTAGATTAGATAACCTTTATTGTCATTTTTTTTTACTGGGGGCACACTGGCACATATTAAAAATGAAATTCTGTTGCTTGCTCTCAAAACTGTGCACTACATAGCTCACTGAAGCATACTAGTATATACAACATATGTATAAACCTACACCCTTACATATAAATATTAATCACTTCCCTCTCGTTGTCTTGTTTTACATGGGTTGATTGTTTTTATTTGTTTGCAGTTGGTTCTGTAAAATATTTTATTTGTAGGTTTTATTGTACACCACTCTGTGTGAAATGGATGGCCAAATAAATTTGTCCAAACAAACAAACAAACAAACAAACAAACAAACAATTATTGATCTAATGATAAATGCATAATGCTATGTGAACTCACCACCTTTGCCATGTATCCTGGATAAGCCAGAACAATCCTGGGTTTCAACAGGTCTTCTTGCCCAGAAATCATCTTTACATTTAACTAAAGCTGTAGCTGCCTGCCAGGGATGAAAGACGGGAAGTGAGACTCAAAAAATGCAAGCTGTATCTTAAATTGCATCTCGTGTTTTTTGAGGGGACCAATTTCTTTTATAAAATGTAAGTCTATGCTCAAATGCTATGTAGGGTAACATGGCTCTTCTTTTCCATTTTACGTTATAATGTCTACAATAGAGGAGCAGAAACAGCAGGGAAAATGTTTGGGAGAGATTGGTTAGTCCCAAAGATTGCATGAATAAAGCTCTAATAAATCAGAACAACATATCCACATTAAGAAGCAGACACATATATAACATGCAGAAGTAATTCAAAATTTATTTAACAGGATGGTGGTATGAACACAAAGTATGAGATACAATCAGTAGTTTCCCTTTAAAGCAGTGCATCAACCAAGCTGTTCCTCTGTATTTAATTACATAGTGGCTGTTTATTAAATAAACAAAGAAATATTTCTGCATTTATATTCTATTTTAATTCAATCTTACTTAGGTATACTGCTTAGAATTTTTTCTTATCTCCTTAAGACCTCTGTGACTTTTTAAGAAATAATGTTCCATGTAATAAAAATTCTTTAGAAACCGCATACTTCTTTCTACTTTTTTTTTCCAGATCTCTTATTTTTACGGACCCTTTCTAAGAAAGAAAATGCCCAGTTACCTCTTTACTTGCATCGGGATCAGAATCATAGGACACTTTTCCTTGGTCAGACAATAACTGAAGTTGCTGGGGTGGGGGGCAGATATTAAACTAGTAACAATATACTATCCTTGTCGCTGTATTATATATATACATGTATATGCGTATAAATATACACACATACACATATACAAATATAAACATTAATACAGTGAATAAACAGTAATAGAAGCAAAGGACAAAGAAGGAAAGGAGGAAAGAGAAAAGAAAAAGTGGAAAAAGAGAGAAACAAAATAAATAGAGGCTTCCACTTTCTTCTGCCGCAAATATAAGTACAACTACAATATTAACTATGAATACAGAAAAACTCACTTATTTCTATTATCCATTTTTTTCCAATCATCAAAAGCACAAATCACGAGTGCACTTTTTTTCTGTTTCATGCAAAAGATCTAGCAGAGGTTTCTAGGCAGTTAAAGAGATATTGTTTTTTCTCTAATCAAAGATTAATTTAGCCACCTCTACAAGTTCCATCACCTTCACCAGCCATTCTTCCTTTGTGGGAAGGATCAATCCTTCCCCCTTTGAGTTTATAATGGTATTGTTGCAGTTATTATACATAAAAACAAGATTCCATGATTTTTTTTTTAGTTGCCTGTATTAATCCCAAAAGAAACATGTCTGGTTTTATTTGTACTTTAATCTTTAAGATCTTCTGTGATTAATCCAGATGCACCCAGTTTCTTGAAGTTTGATCTTGTACTGATCTTATCTATTCTTTTTCTGGAAATATTGTATCATAATTATAGGATGATATTTTATATTTTTTCCCCATGCTTAAAACCATATTGATCATGAGTATACCTGTAATATTAAATTATGCACAGTAGCATTCAGCTCAATTCTTCAATGATTTCATACTCATCAGCCTTAGCTAGCATGGACAAAGGGAGATAGAGGTGATGTATGACAATACTTGGAGAACAACACTTCACAAGGTCCTCAATTATAGAATTAGAAAACCATTTATATAAAAAAGACTTGCTTGTGGAAGATCTATCAACCTGGTTCCTGGGTGGTTTAGTCCTCTACTTTCTTCCCAGCCAGTCTGCAGAAGGCTCCCTTCACATCCCTGTTCCTCAGGCTGTAAATGATGGGGTTTAACATGGGGATCACAACTCCATAAAAGACTGCCACCACTTTTTCCCTATCAGAGAACGTCTTGGCTTGAGGCCTTAAATACATGGCCAAGATGGTGCCATAATATATGCTCACTACTGTGAGATGAGATCCACAGGTGGACAAGGCTTTGCTCCGACCTTGGGCCGAATGGATACGCAAAATAGTGAATCCAATACGGCCATAGGTCACCAGGATAAAGAAGAAGGGGAATGCTAGGGTAAAGACACTGGTTATCATCATGGTAATTCCATTAGCATGGGTGTCAGAGCAAGCCAGTTTCAAAACTGCCTGCAGTTCACACTTGAAATGATTCACCACATTTGGTCCACACAAAGTTGCCTGCATGGTGAAAAAGGGTATAATAGTCAAAAGGAAGGCACTGACCCACACACTCACAGCCAGCTGGATGCATAAATTGCGACTCATGATCTGGTTGTAGCGCAGAGGATAACATATTGCCACAAAACGGTCATATGCCATCACAGCTAACAAAAGACACTCCACCACAGCTAAAATGAGAGCACTACACATCTGAGCAAAACATCTGCCCCATGGGATAGTAGGTCTGTCCATAAAGCAGTGGACCAGCATCTGTGGGACAGAGGTGGTAATATAGCTGATGTCAATAAAGGAGAGGTTGCTGAGGAAAAAATACATGGGTGTGTGGAGGTGAGAATCTATGACAATCAGCACCAATATGAGGCCATTGCCGGCTACAGCAATGAGATAGATAACCAAGAAGAGGACAAACAATCCAGCACGAACTTTGAAGTTTTTAGAGAGCCCAACAAGCACAAATTCGGTCACTGTGGTTGCATTTCCCCATTTTTCCATGTCACCTGTAAGAGTGAAATCAGTTTTCAGAACATGATAAAATGAGTGGACTTCTGATTAAATGATGAACACAAACAGGGGTTTATAAGAATGGAAGAGCTGCTTTTAAGAGAAGAAGCTAACTTTGGGAAGCTATGATTCAGAGAAAAATATGATAGGGAGGGAAGAATTGGACATGCAATCCTTCTAGAGACTTTCTCCCTCCATTCAAATCTTTCTGAAATATTTTTTCTTGCTCTTTTTAAAATAAAAGCTCATGCTTTTTTAATTTCACAACACTTTGACTTTTGTGTTTAAGAAGACCCCCCCCCCCAGTTAATTGGAAGAAGGCAAAATGGTATCAAGCAACTATCATCCATGTGTGGACCAGCTGAGATTTCCCTAAAGTTTTAGCAGTGCCACCAGATCTCTTTAAATTGCGCTTCCAAAACCATATTTTTCAATACTGTATGGTAAAATTATTTAAAACATAGCAAAGAACCATGGTACTTAGTGCAATTTAAATAAAATAGACAAATCTATTTTATTTCTTTCCTTTAGTTTATTCATTTGCCTTATTTACAGTGATTCATTCATATACTATTTCATTGTAGGATATATAAACCTCTAAGAAAATCTCCATAAGTTGCATTATTTTCACCTTGTTGAATTTTAGAATTTTAGAATCACAAATAAAATCTCTTTTTCACATTCCTTTTTCCCCAAGATTTAATGAATTCCAAAAAGGTCTCACATACCTCTTATAATTAATCTTGTTGATCAATAGGTAGTTTCTTATTTTGGTATTTTCCTTGCTTTATCCTGATAACCTAAATGCCCTAAAGGCAGACTTACAAAACAAATATTAATAAAGCAAATACAATGGAAGTATTAATATAATAATAATATACCACTAAGATAATAACACTTTGGGGATCAATTTTGAATTATAAAATCCTGGGGAGGTGGAACACAAAACTCTTTTTACAATTTTTTCCCTTTAACATTAGCAGTTTTCTTGCTATATATTTTAAACTTTTATTTCTTAATATATATTCCAAAATTCAAGAGATTCAATTCCTAAATCAATAACAACTCTGAAAATTGTCTTAATGAACACCTGTTAACTTACCACTAATATAGAAAAAAGTAAACATCAAAAAAGAAATGCTCTTAATATCTACTTCATTACTCTTCTCTGATTCATATAATTATTTTAAAAAATTTTCAGCATACATTACTACCTTTCAGAAAGTCCTTCCAGCATGATATAATATATCCTGAAAATGATAGGTTTTTGTACAGATTCTATCTACCAAGTATTATCTACTGACATCATCTGGGAAAAGATCAGCTCACTGTAGTAATTTACACTTCAGATAAAAGTTGTCACTTTGTTCCTCAAACATTTATACTGTCTCTGGAGATTTTTAAATTCATGACATTATATCTGAAGATGTGAACTGTCTTTGGGGATTTGGATGGCTGACCTTCAGAGATTCTTCAGAGATTCTTCACCAAAGAGAGCACAGAGCAAACTTACAAGCATATACATCAACATTTTGTATCTGGGTTTACTCAGTACAAGAGTTATCCTACTTGGAATAATGGATTAAAGATAATAGTGTTACAGTCAAAGCTATCTTGAGGTACCAAATTGGTGAAAGCTAAAAAGTACAAGATACTGATATCAAACATAGAAGATTGTGGCATCAAAACACTGCTTTTGCCTGTTGTGTTTACCTAGAAAATAGAATTAACACCCAAAATTGCAGCTGCAATTGCAAGCAAAATTATAAAACCAATTAGAAAGTTTTCAATGAACCTTCAAGAAAAAAACAATAAGGCTAATGAATTGTACAAGATACAGTAGGTGCACTTTTTCCAATAATTTTATTTTATGAAAAAGAATAATCCCACATCACTCAGCAACACATACATTCATTTCTCTGTTAAAATACCAATCTTGCCAATCTCCCAGCGGGTCAAGGCAAAATGCATAGATATGCATCAATTACACCTTCACAACAACCTTGGCAAGTGTGTTTAACTAAGATTATTTTTCCTTTAAGAAAGAAACTGCATAGTACATTGTCATTTATCCTAAGTAAAAAAAAATCAAGGAGATTTGATTGAGGAATTCTGGGAGTTGAAGTCCACACATCTTAAACTTGCCAAGTTTGAAAAACTCGGATCTATAGCAGCCAAAAATCAGAAGGCATCTGGGAACACTTTTTCAGATTAACATATTTTACTAAAAAGGATAAGTTTTCACAAACTATAGCTTTGTCTAACAAATATTATTGAAAGGGTTATTCAATATAATAACCGCTTAGCCACTTACATACATGCATACATACATACATACATACATACATACATACATACATACATACGTATGTATGTACATTTTTCTCACATAAATGGGGATACATGGAGAAAAATGAAATAATGGTCATGATGAAATCATAGTGCAGAAGCTGATCATTAGATTTATGTATATTGTCCACTTTAAAACTACATTAGAGGTGGCTACAGAGGGTCATAAGCCATGACAGCCAGCAAAAGAAACTCAGGTCCTAACGTACACACACAAAATAGTAATATTAGTTTGCCCATAACACTAGCACAGTAGAATGACTGGCCTATTTGTGAAGCAGTGTGCCAGTTCCTGGGTGACCATTGGTGGTGATACAGCAGATGTTGAGGGAAAGGTTGCTGAGGAAATATAGTGAGTATAGAACCATAGGTCTTCTAGTCCAAACTCCTGCTCTAGTCAGGAGTCCTTATAACACCCCAGACAAATGTTCATCCAATCTATTCTTGAAAACCTCCAGTAATGGAGCAGCCACAGCTCTGGAAGGCAAGCTGTTTCATTGGTTAATTGGTCTCACTGTCAAGGAATTCCTCCTTAGTTCCAAGTTGGATCTCCCTCTGATGAGCTTCCACTCATTGCTTCTTGTCCTGCCCTCAGGTGCTATAGAGAATAATTTATCCCCCTCTTCCCTGTGACAGTTCTTCAAATATTAGAAAATGGTTATCATATCACCCTTAATCTTTTTTCTTAGGCTAAACATTCCTAGTTCCATTAGCCATTCATCATATGATTTATCCTCCAAACACTTTATCCCCTTTGTTTCTTTTCTCTGCATTCTTTCTAGAGCCTCAGCATCTTTTTTTGTGTCATGCTGATGAGAACTGGATGCAGTATTCCAAGTGTGGCCTCTTTAGTGCAGTATAGAGTGGTACTATCACTTTCCATGCTCTTGATGCCTAGGAATGCATTGGCTTTTTTGGTAGCTGCAGCACACTGTTGACTCATACTTAAGCAGTGGTCCACCAGTACTCCTATATTCCTCTCATAGGCACTACTATTGAGCCAGATACTGCATATTCTATACCAGTGGTGGCGAAGCTATGGCATGCATCCCAGAGGCGGCACTCGGAGCCCTCTCTGTGGGCACACGCACCGTTGCCCCAGCCCTGCCTCCTCCCATGGTCCCCTCCTCACCAGCAGCTCCCCCAGAGGAGAGTCGCCCCCGGGTGCAGCACACACAAAGCAGCGCAGCCAAGGACATGGTAGCTGGGTAGTGGGGACAAGACTCTACCCTTGCGCCCTGACATGCACAGATGATGTTGTGGGGCATGGGTGGAGGGCGTGGCCGCCATGGTGCTGCTGGGCTGCCTGGGTGATCTGTGGCGGGCCATGGCGGTGATGGGTGGCCCAGCAGGCAGGGCGGGGAGGGGACAGGGTGGGCTGGTGGTTTTTGGGCACTCAATCTCTAAAAGGTTCGCCATCACTGTTCTATACCTATGTATTTGGTTTTTCTTACCTAAGTGCAGGAGCTTACTTTTCTCACCACTGAATTGCATCTTGTTGGAAAGGGCTCATTCCTCATGTCTGTCAAGATCCTTCTGAATCTTGAGTCTATCTTCTAAAGTGTTAGCAATTCTCCCTCACATGGTGTCATCTGCAAATTTAGTGATTGTCCCTTCAATCCCCTCCTCTAGCTCATTTATGAAGATGTTGAAGAACTCTGAGCCCAAGACAGAACCTTGAGGTACCGCAATAAACCAGTACAATCACCATGTAAGACTAGGAAAGCATTGTAGCCTGAACTTCAAATCAACTGAACAAATCCACAAGCACAGTTTAGTTATATTGTTATTCTATCTTATGGTATTTTGAATAATAGAAAATCACATTAAGATTGCACTCTGTTGTAGTTACAGTTCTCATCTGTTCAAAGTTGCCCTAAGAATTTTGTTAGGAATTTAAGGTTGGGGGTAACATACGAAAGGTAAAACAAGTAATTCATATTAATACTGTTTCTATTAAAAATCAAAATAAGTATTTTTCTGAAATGTTGGTACAATTGCAAATAAAAAGAAAAAAATGTACCAAAATGCCGATATCAGTAGGGTGTACGTTTAGTTCTTTAATTGCATTATAGTTCACAAGTAGGAGGAGTACCTCAAAACAAAAAATAAGACTTATTAGATCTTTAGAAAGATTTTTTTCACAGAGTAAAGAATAGATTTTATGGAAACATTTAAATTAATAAGCATACAGAAACTTCATGCAAGAATACCATGTTGTTGCTTTGATTCCATTGAGACCATATCCCATGATTACAATTAGTTGAAGCAAAACAATATTAGTCATGTTAACTTCTTTAGAACTTGAAAAATAAAATAAAATCAAATCAATATGACTACAAACTCATTAAAGGCCATTCAGTAGCCTAGCTCACACTTAAGCCAAGTTAATATTTATTATCTTTTTCTTTGAATTATACTTGGTCAAACCAGGGTTTAGTGTAAAGTGGGAATCATAAATAATCCTGTTGTTTCCCATGTACTACCAGTAATGTATAAATCAATTATAGGCAATCCTTGTTAAGTGACTACAACAAGGCCCAGCAACTTGATCATTAAGTGAAGAAGTCACTAAGTGAACCTGTGACTGCACTTAGGATCTTACTTCATCTTTTCTTTGCTCAACAAACCTGTCACTGTTGTAACGACACTGATGTAACTGTAAGTGTAGTTGCTAAATGAGGCAGTCACTAAAGAAAGACTACCAGTACTAAAAACTACATCAGCTACTACTATAGCAGTATATGCATATTCAGGAAACAGAATGGTCATAATCAAATCTTATTGTGTGGTGAGATTATTGCAAAGAGACTTGTCCCGTTCTTAGTAGTTTTTCCTCAAGACTAGGAAAGCTGTTGTCTATTACATCTGGCTGCTTCACAGCTATTTTATGTTATTTATAGTTTTGCTTTCTGTTTTTTATTTTTGTTATGTTTATAATAAAGCATATAATATGCAGCAAACATAGCTAATATTCTTTCTCTTCCTATTTCCCCCAAAACAACTCTGTGAGGTGAGTTGGGCTGAGAGAGACTGATGGTCCCAGAGTCTCCCAGCCATCTTTCATGCCTAAGGTGGAACTACCACAAAACTCCCAATCTCCTGGCTGTCTTTTATTTTAATTGTTAGCTGCCTGGAGCAATGTATTCGAGATGACTGGGTACATAAATTTAATAAATAAGTAAATGGTCATCCTCAAATGCAATCTTTCTACAAACTTTCTCAAGAAGAAAACTGGGGGCAGGTCAAAAACCATCTAAAACTGGTTGATGTAATAATAGTTTATTGAGGAGGAGACACACCACCCCCTCCTTTATGAAAAGAGGGACAACACCCACACTGAATAATGAATTAACCACTGCTTTAACCAAGTAGGAAGGACAAGGACCTAATGAGTTAATCATAGCACTAACACTGCCAAAGAACCTCTTTATTTTTTTGAGACTCAGAGTCTCAAACTCTTCCCAATAGGGCAAAATTCTTCCTCAGTCAATTCTGTAAGACTTCCACAGCCAGAGTCAAACTGAGTGATTTAATCCAGTGCTGTACCATTTGTTAGCCAGTAGACTCCACTTCTGCTGCCTATCGTGCCTTAAACAGGTCCATTGTAAACCTCCCCTGCTGCGATTTTCAGCACATCAGTCCAGCTGCTGCCACTGCCAACCAACTGCTATGCCAGCCATCTCTCCTAGGAGACTATCAAGGCTTGCTACTCTGTGTCTCTGGTACCCTGGGCTTCATAGCCCTTGATGTTCCTACTCACTACTAGCAAGGGACTGCCTAGCAGATGCCAACTCTTCATTATCTGTTGCTTTTTCTCGGTCATTTCTGCATTTATTTGCTCCTGACATAGCTCCAGATCTCTCATCACCTCTGCTCAAATTTTGCAGCCACAACAGGCCACCTACAACTGTTGCTCATTACATACCCCATTTTTTATTGCCTCTGATTTTTCCAACTATCAGTGTCTCCAAAGGTCATCAACAGGCATGACCAACACGGTCTCTGTACTGTCTCTTCCTTGTCCAGTATTGATTCCGCTTAAAATTCTGTTAAGCAGAATTCTATTATAATGATATATACGTAGAGAGATTTGTAAGGCATTTTTAACTGTGAATTATACCCATCTCAATGCTGCTAATGCATATGAAAACAGAGGTGTTTGTAAAGACAACAAATAGGCCTTCTGCCTTAAAAGCAAAGTGTATGTGATTTTCCACAGAGTTCATTTAGAATCCAGTCCTTGAATCAGTTCTGGGCCAGCCAGTCTTACTATAGGTGGACCATCAGCAGTAACGGAACTTGTCAGCAATCAGGGAGTAGCTGGGAGCAAAATTGTTATCTTTTCTAACTACAAATGTGGAGAGCTTTTTTGACTAGGGATGAAGAACAGATCATATAACTTTTTTTCCCCGTGAACCTATTTTTGAAAACATCTGCTATAATAAGCATGAACACCTCACCTTACTTTTCCCATTCATAATGTATTTCATTTGTGACTGACACTTCTGCCCAAATGCCAATGCTTTTATCCTCTGCCAGCATTTTGAAGCAAAGGGAGATTTCTGATCCAGATCTGTTTGTATTGACTTTTGGATTCAACATCCTTTGTGTAGTGGTAAGGTAAAGTAAGAGCTGATGATGCTACCTGGATTTATTTTCTGAAATGTTCCAAGTAGCTGAGATTGCTCTCTCTCTCTCTCTCTCTCTCTCTCTCTCTCTCCTCTTCCTCCATCATTCTCTCTGTATCTGCCTGCCTGCCTCTGCCCCCCCCTCTGTGTGTCTCTGTGTGTGATTAGGCATTGGGGCTGTGTGTAGAATAGATAGCTTTGAGTCTCCCATAGATCACCTTGTGCATTGTAGAAAGTAAAATAACCCCCTTCTGTTTTTATTGTACATGTTTTCCATCTAAAAGGGATGGATTGGGGTTCCTGATATTGGATTTATTTGACTGTTGTATAATACAATAGGTTGTGCCTGACATGTCCTTTTCTGATTCAGGAGAGCTCTATTATATTCTGGATTCATTTTTCCCCTTTGTCCTCAGAATGGAGGGACAAGACTTTCCTGTCACCTGTGATATCTTTTTCCAGTAATATAGATTTGCAATTTAACTATTTCTATAGTGTTTGTTTTTTTTAAATAGAAGTTGAGTGTCAAAGTATATGCAGTCATTTGCAATCAAAAATTTCAATAAAGCATTACACACACTGTCCAAATGCATATAAATTGTGGGAATTGTGCTTATTCTGTAATTTTCTGAAAATGTGGATTTAAAAAGGAAAATTTACAATCCCTAAATTTTAATAAAACTGGGAAAGTTTCAAACTAAGTTGAAAGGCTGAACAAAAGTTGCAATTGGTCATTTCCATTCTGTAAGATTTTTGTGAGTAATTTCTCTGTTTTACATCACATAAAGTTGTTACAAGAAAGAAAAAAAATAAATTAGACTTAAACATTGCTAATTCTATGCTGTTTTGAGATAATTGAAATGACTGGACTGAAATTCCAGACACAGGTAGATATATATATGATATATCTAATTGAACATACTTGTTGACAGTCTGCGTTGATTCCTTCACTATTATTCTTTTCATAAAAATCTTATTTGTTTTTTCATTAAAATTTTCTAACTTTCAAAAGGCATGAATGTTTTTGAAGCACCTAGAACTAAGGAGAAATTTCCTGACAGTTAGAACAATTAATCAATGGAATCACTTGCCTCCAGAAGTTGTGGATGCTCTGACACTGGAGGTATTTAAGAAGAGACTGGACAACCATTTGTCTGAAATGTTATAGTTTCCTGCATGAGCAGGGGGTAGGACTAGAAGACCTCCAAGATCCCGTCCAACTCTGTTATTCTGTTAAAATGTAAACAGTCTTAAGGACTCTTAAGGACAAGAAAATAATACTATTGAACAATATTTAAAGTAGCATTCAGTAGGTTATCACCTATTTAAGGCTTACTTTTTTTCTGGAATTGCTAAATATTGAATTAATATTTTGAAACTTGATATGCAGAATGATCCTGATGAATTATAATTCATAGCCCAAATATGCTATTAAAAAAAGGAGGAGGGGGATAAGTAAGGAAAAATTATTACCTAATTTGGGAGCTTAGCTTTTCCACTAAATATAGCACCATATAATTGTTCAGATTTGTCTTAATAAGCAGAATTGTCTATCTTCATTTACTGCTTGAATGTAAGACCAATTGAAACTGAAATGCTGAATTTCACCAGTTTTATTAATCAACACACCATCAATTTCTATTGAGTAAAGTAGGATTTCTTTCAGGGGTTGAAATTAAGTCTTATATAGAGGATCTTATTAGACATATCCATCATAGGAGTCAACTTGTTTTACTCCCTCTCATGTATTAACAGAAATATCTAACCTCTTCTTTAACCTGCCACTTCTAACAATTTATTCCTTCTTCCATGCAGGAAAGAAGAGGTATATAATATTGTTATGGCATCTACCAATGAAACAGTAGTAACAGAATTCATCTTAATTGGATTATCTGACCAACCCAGAGCCCAGATTATCTTCTTTTGGCTCCTGTTGATTGTGTACCTTGTTAGTCTTCTTGGCAATGGCCTCATCATCACATTAATTATTGTGGACCTCCAACTTCATACTCCTATGTATTTTTTTATTTGTGTCCTCTCCTTGATAGACTTCATTCTCATCAACAATGTAGTTCCTGAGGTTCTCATCAACTGCTTCATTTACAGGCCCACTATTACGTTCTCCAGATGTTTGTCTCAAATGTATCTGGGTCTATTACTTGTCTCCACAGAGTGTGTTGTCCTTGCTGTCATGGCTTATGATCGTTTTGCAGCTATATGCAAACCCTTACACTACATGCAGATCATGAGTTGGAGATTATGTATTTGTCTGATGGCTATGTCTGTAGGCTTTCCTTCCCTGACAACCCTTACCAATGCACTATTGCGACCCACTAATTTTTGTGGTCAATATGTCATCAATCATTTTGTATGTGAATTGCAGTCTTTCCTTAAACTGGCTTGCTCTGACACACAGATTAGTGAGATCTTCATGCAAATTGTCACCTTCACTCTTGTAATCCCACCATTTGGCTTCATAGCCATGACTTATGGGAAAATAGGTCATGCTGTATTGCGTATCCATTCATCCCATGATCGCAGGAAGGCCTTCTCTACATGTAGCTCCCATCTTGCTGTAGTCAGTGTGTTTTATGGGACAATTATGATCATGTACTTGATGCCTCAAGGAAAAACTACTTCTGACAAGGAAAAGATCCTATCTGTAGTCTATGGAGCTCTGACTCCTATGCTGAATCCTATAATTTATAGCCTGAAAAACAAGGATGTGAAGGGAGCTTTTTGGAAACTGATCAGACAAAAGATGACAGGATAGATTGAAGGCCCCTGTATTATACAATGCAGAAGCAATAGCATTTACCAACTGTTTGTAAAGATTATTTCCTTCCACCTTCTTTGTATGGTCATTTCAAGCAAGATACACTTCCTAATAGGAATCGGGTCTAATTAAAAATGTGTGTGTTCCTCATGTGTGTTAGAGAAAGATTTGTGACAATCAGACATCAACAATTTTCTTAGGCTAAAAGCCATTCTCTCCATCATAGGCAAAATAGATATCAGATGACTGTGGTAATTGTTTCCTGTTCATGAGTACTGCAAAACTGATGTTGAAGAATTGTGTCCTTGAACTAGGCTTTTCTCGATGATTTTGGATCTGTTTCAGTTTTTTGTTGGAGGTGGAAGACATTTTCTCTTAGTTATCAGCAACACCATAAATGGTCTAATAGTGGAGATGATTAAACAGATTGATATAAACCATATGAACTGTTAAACAGACTGGTGAACCATGAAGTTAGGAAACTAATTGTGATCAGTCAGAGATGTCATCAAAGATCTTCATTCTAGAATATTTATTATCCCAATTAATTATTTCTGAACACATTTTTTTCATGAAATAGAAATGGAAAATAACAGCAAACAAATTGACCTTGTATATACCATGAGATGCATCTGATTGGAAAGGACAGGAAATAGTTAACTCTACCTCTTCCACCCAGAACCAAGGCCTTAGACATTGATCTCTGGAGGAGGAACACCTCCCTCTTTACTCATCCTGGGTTGAATCCATATTAGAATTATACATACATGTTCACACCTTTACTAATCCTAAAACTTAATAAGTAAATATACAATACATTCCCACAGTAAATGACTTGAGCAATAAAAAAGCATCTGACAAAACAGGAAAGGACTATAATACTAACCACCATCCCTAATACCTGCTAGGTATTGTCAAGCCATTTCCTACATTCTGTGACTTGAATGATATCTTACAGTAAGGTTAAGAACTGCAGGATTGAGTTCCTAGAGGCAGCCTCTGTTGAAGTAAATTTATCAACCTGGTAATGTCCATAAATCTAGTTGCCTCATTCTGAACTGCTACTGTGTAATTTGTCTTCCAGCAATATACTCAACTGCTACTCAAACCAATGACCATTTTAATAAACAATGTGACATATGCCCGGTGGATTGTACATAGTACGTAGTATCAGAGCATTTCCACCTACAAGATGCACAAAGTGATAATTGCTGAATTTACATGAAAACATGTCAGGCTATCTTAAATAAACTCAAAGAAACATACTGGGGTTTTAATATTCTACAATTGTTGATAAATCCCTGTAATTGATCTTATATGTAGCCTGCATCTACATATTCAATCTGTCAACCTCTCCCTTCCCTCCTGCCTCATTCCAAGTGCTAAGCTTTGATGTCACTTCTGTCCGGAAAACACTGCAGAAAGTTAACATTCAGAAAGCAGCAGGCCCAGATAACATCCCTGGACGTGTCCTCAGGGAATGCGCAGAGGAGGTGGCTTGTGTTCTCACAGATATTTTCAATCTCTCATTGCAGCAGGCAGTGGTCCCATCGTGTTTTAAGACGGCCACCATCTTGCCAGTGCCAAAAAAGTCCACAATTACAGGCCTCAATGACTACCACCCGGTTGCACTGACATCCACCATTATGAAATGCTTTGAGAAGCTGATAAAGGACATTATTGTATCTAGCCTCCCGCCAGCATTCGACCGGCTTCAGTTTGCCTACTGACCATCTGAGCTTGAAGCACTTAGAGGAAAGAAATACGTGCATTTGTTGTTTGTTGACTTCAGTTCGGCGTTTAACACAATAATTCCCCAGCATCTAGTAGACAAACTGGGACTTTTAGGCTTAAACACTCCTTTATGCAACTGGATTCTTGTTTTTCTTACCAACAGGCCCCAATATGTGCGAGTTGGAACAAATACTTCTAATACCATTTTCTTGAACACAGGTTCTCCTCAGGGCTGTGTCTTGAGTCTGCTGCTGTTCACCCTGTTGACCCATGACTGTTATGCTAGGTTTGCCACCAACCATATTGTGAAGTTCGCAGATGATACAACAGTAGTGGGCCTTATTCAGGATGACAAGGTGGAAGCTTACTGCAAGGAGGTTGAGGGGTTGGTGAACTGGTGTAAGGAAAACAACCTAGTTTTAAATATTGGAAAAACCAAAGAGATCATTGTCGATTTCAGAAAAGGCAGGCACAGCCACACTTCTCTGTGCATTAATGATTCACCTGTGGAGATGGTTACCAGCATCAAATTCCTGGGTGTGCAGCTAACAAGTAGGCTGGCTTGGTCGCTCAACAGTGAGAAACTGGTGAAGTGGGGTCAGCAGCGCCTGCATTTTCTCATTGCATGAGAAAATCACATCTTCCTTCCCCTGTCCTGACCACTTTCTACAGGGGGACAATCGAGAGCATTCTGTCATACAGCATCATAGTCTGGTTTGGAAGCATCACTGCTTCAGACAGGAAGGCGGGGCAGAGAGTGATCAGAATGGCCGAAAAGATCATTGGCAGTTCCCTCCCTCCCATCTGGGACATAGCACAGAAGTGCTGCTTGAGCAGGATCCGTAAGATTATCTGGGACACTACACATCCTCTTCATGAGATGTTTTCCTTGTTACCTTCTGGGAGGAGGCTTCGTGGTATCCGCAGCAGAACATCCAGATTCAGCCATAGTTTCATTCCATACAGCATTAACCTTGTGAACTCTCAAGCTTCCTCCTTCCATTATATATTCAAGATGGACAGAATTTAATATTTATTTGCTATGTATATGTAGGGGAGTGGGTCTATACATATGTTGTACATAGTATGTTTAGGTGTGTGTCATGTATGTGTTTCACTTTGAGAGCGGGCAACTAAATTTCATTTTTGATGTGTGCCGTTGTGCCCACAGTAAAAAAAAAAGACAATAAAGGTTATCTTGCCTTGCCTTGCCTTATCTGTTTTATTAAACATATCATAATTGTTTAATCTGCAACACAATTAATTACAGGTAGTCCTTGACTTATGACTGCTTGTTCAGTGAGCATTTAAAATTATGGCAATGAACATTATGACCCCTGCCCAAAGTTACAGCCTCTGCAGCACCCTCACATTCACATAAACAAAATTCTGGCTCTTGGCAATCTGCCCATTCTTACAACCGCAGGAATGTTGCAGTGATTTCTCCCTACCCATCTACCCCCATCCCTGCAAGCCTTGGACCAGCTTCCCATCCTCTTCTTCATTCCTGTCATAGATCAGTCACTTACCTTTTTGATAGATCTTTGGGAAGTAGCCACTCCGCTGCACAGCCTTCCTATACCATAGAGGTAGTGTGGCATTATCTTGGAGGTAGGCACCATTTTAGGAGTGGCCATTATGAATTCTAGACACTCTGGGACAGCATCCTACAGCCTTCAGGGAGGCTGAGGAGTGAAGTGGACTGCTCTCCTTGTCAAACATGATATCTACCCTATCTATCTCATCTATTCATTTGTCACCCCACCTTGCTGTTGTATGACTCTGAACAGCTTACAATCTGATAAAACTATACTATAAAATAAAAAAACCTGTAAACACTAAATACATTAAAATTAACAAGTGATAGTTAAAATAGCATGGGGTGTACCATAGAATAGAGGTGAGACCTTTCATTTAATCCAGTAACTACCTCCAGGATGATGTGCCCCTATCCGGGCAGAGCCAGATTTTAAGGCTTTTATGGAGGGCTAAGAGGGCAGGGGCATGTACATCCAGAGGGTGGGAGCCATGGTAGAAAAGGCTCTTTTCCTGAATTCCCCCCAACTGAAAGTCCTTGGCCGATAGGATCCACCGCATGCCTCTTCTGCCAGTGCAAGGGGTGTGGGGTGATCCCATTGGAAGGAGATGGTTCCTCAGATAACCTGGACCCATTTCTTTTGATAGACAAAGACAGAGAAAAATGTGTATGTCATGGTTCTGACAGATGAAATTCTTCAAAAGAACTTCGAGGCATTGTTTACCTTAAAGAATATTTTATTCGAGAAACAAAGTATTGGCACTACATAGTCGAAACCAAAAACTAAATTCCCCTCCTCTGAATACAAAGTATCAAAACACAATTCCCTCCTCCAATAAATAAACAGTCATAAATCATATTCCCCAATTAGCTTGAAGCTCAGGCTTTCTCCCCAGCTCTCCAGCCTGGCCAAAACTCTATCAACTCTGGGCCCAATGACCTTGGATTCCCACGGCTGAGTTATTATCATTATGACTAGCTGGACTCTTATCCATGTTCCCCCTCCCAGCATCAACTAACTCTAAAAGCCATAGAGAAAAATGGCTGCATTTCCATCTGTTGTCAAAGCAAGAACATCCGATGTTAGCAGCGTTGACTGATATGCATGGCTTACTCACTTATATACAAGGCATTTTCCCAAGGATGAATTAACTTGTAAAACATTTAAATGTTTAAATGAATGTTAAAACATTGAGTATGTTTCAAATAAGAGCCCAGGCAGGTTTAAGAACAGTTCATCCTTCTGAGCAGGGAAATACTGTAAAGTAAACCCTCAGTTCAATGGAGCTTGCTCTGTCAGAAATGTATAGGGAATATAAAACACATATCAAAGTCTTGGAAGTGTGAAAAGGAAGACAGGACCTTATATTATACAGTATATGGTAGGCCTGTCAAGAAGCAAAGACATTTTGGGCACAAATCCATACAAAAATACAAGATTATTCTATGCGCAAAGACAAAAGAGTAATGAAATGCCCATAGTTAAAAAAAAAGGATTATAAAATTGATAAAGTTTGCGGAAATGGCAAAGCTAACAGTTTGATCAGGGAAAATACTTTTTTTTTTGAAGAATTAGAAAATCTATATATACTTTTTTTCAACAAAGCCTGAATTATGATTTATGGTTTTGGGAACTAAAAAGAGCTAAAAGGGAAGAGAATTAGTAAATAAGAAAAAAGTGGAGGATAAACAGTAAAATGGTAATTTCATATAGAAAGAAGGGCAGAAATCATAATTCTATATCTCCTTCTCCTCCTCCTCCTCCTTCCTTTGGTTCTTTAAACTTTCATTGTATTTAAAATTCTAATAATACATTTCAGTGGACCTTGCCAAAGAAGGAAGAGAAAACTGGAATGTTTATTCATGCCAAACTTTGGTTCTGTGTCCTATGCCTATCACATGGCTACCTGCAGATACAAGGTAAACGGGGCCAGTTTTGCACAGTTCCTAAAGTTCAGGAAAGTGCACAATAGCAAGTAAACTTGGAGAGTAAAGAGATTCCTCATGGAGTTCAATTAGAGTCCAGTCCTTAAATCACTTCTGGGCCAACCCTTCTTACTCCAGGTGGATCATCAGCAGTAACAGTGCTTGTGACTCACTAAGGAATAGCTGGGATCAAAATAATCATCTCCTTTTTCTAGAAATGCAGAGAGCTTTTGTTGGGGCAGAAATGAAGAATGGATCACGTAAGTACTTTTTTTCCATGAACCTATTTTCAAAATATCTGCTATAGTGAACATCAATATCTGTATTTTTTTTCCATAGGTAGTGCTTTTCCTTTACAACTGATATTGTTGCTCAGCAAACATATTTGTATATCAGTCCTTCTCCTTCAAAAGTAATTTGGACTAAATTGCAAATATTACAGAAGAGCTGAATCTTATCTCAGGTCACCTTTGCTGAAACTCATATTAGGTAAATGATTCCACATTTGCAACAGAAGTATGAAAGCTTGCTACTGCAAACCTATACCCGAGTGTAAGCCCCATATTGTTGAATATAAGAGGTTTTTTTCTAACTAAATGAGTTTTTATGATTTCAGCATAATTGCAAGTTTGGCTTGCATTTTATTAAGTTTTGAATATCATTTATTTATAAACATTCTGTTTATACCTTTTGGCAAACGTTCCCTAAGAAGAAACCACTTGGAACTGAGGACAGGCAATAACTTAACAGAAGCCAGGGACAAGGCTACCCAATTTCTTTATAAACAAATAACCAGACTGCAACAGGTTCTTTTCCAACCCTGGAAAGGTGACATCCTCCACACTAGCCTAAAGACAGCAGGTAAGCTTAGGAAGAGGAGGCAGCCCACATATTGCAAAGAAATACAGTCCTGTCCACAATACATTAACTCAGTTCATGAATTTCTCATCAGACTTTTTGCACCACCTAAGAGTCAAACTGAGTGGACCAAACCACAGGTCTTCTCTGCCAAACTCTTCAGATTTGGGAAGAAGTTTTTAGATCTATGACATTTGTGTATCAATTTTTTAATTTGTTGGGAAAAAAAGGTAAGACCAGAATTGAGATCCAGAATTGTGGTCTGAAAGAATAGCAGCAGGGCCCCCTTTTCAGAGTAAATGGTTCTCTACAGATTGTAGAAATAGTCATATCAATATGTAATATGTCACGGTGGCCAGGCTAATGCAGGATGCTTCGAATCACTCCTCACTTCCCTTCATATATTTTACAAAGTGAGAGCATCCCTCTGTCTGACTCCAGTGTAGATTTTTTTCATGGAAGAATGAATATTAAGTTGATTGCATAATATTTATCCTTGCAATATTCTACAGGATAGGAACCACCCACATTTGCATCCACTAAATTCCATGACAGAATGATTTTTAGCCTCCGTTCAACTCACAGAAATTGTGATTTATTTATCACTATCACATTAGCACACATTCATCACTTCAAAACCTTTAAAACGATTAAACCAGTGTTCTCTTGAAATGTATGGTAAATGTGTATCATAGATGACCTCTGTTAAGGCATCAACCTAGTGTCCAGTTTCATGGGTCTGTAAAGCCTAAGACAATAACTATCAGTGGGTGAAGTCCGGCTCATGGATGTGTCCATGAACATTTGTCACCAGTTTTCTCTGGTTTATTTTAATCACACCCCAGTCCATCCTCCAGCTCAGTGATTTTTCAGATGTCTCCTATCCAAATACTATCAAGATCTGCCTATCTTATGTTCTCAATCCAACCCAGACTGAGCCTGAGCTATGTTCTCAGAATATATTACTCTCTTACTACTCTTCAGAATTGTTCTAATTGTTCTAATTAGCTAAAACCCAAGAGTTGGTCAGACTGGAATATTGACCTGGACTGGAGTTTTACTTACTTGTATTGATCAATAGATCTACAGCTTTACTGAACAACTTAGAATATTTTACCCAGATCCTAAGTAAACCCTATATCCAACATGTATTGTATTATATGCATCCATTGTACTCACTAGTTTCTTTAACACAGAGATATCCCCACCCACAAATATGCACAGCATTATCTAATATGTACTACAAATACATATATTGCATATCTTCATCCTGGTTTTAGAATTTTCTTTTTGTTTGTTTAGAGTATTGTATCAATGAAAAACAGTTTATATATAACAAGCATACTTTATCTTCATTGTGAATAATGGGGAGTTTAATGGCATATTTATTTGGAATCACTGAATAAAAAGGAAAAGATAAAGAAAATGCCCTCCACTTTTAGAGATTATCAATTAATTTCTTCTACGGTCACCTGTAAAAAGTGTTCATTTTTCCCCACAGGAGACAGAAATATCTAATGCTACTATGGCATCAACAAATGAAACAGTAGCAGCAGTATTCATCTTAATTGGATTATCTAACCAGCCTAGAGCCCAGGTTATCTTCTTTTGCTTCCTGATGATGGCATACCTCATTAGTTTTGTTGGCAATGGTCTCATCATCACATTAATTATTATGGACTCCCAGCTTCATACTCCTATGTATTTTTTTATTTGTGTCCTCTCCTTGATAGACTTCATTCTTATCAACAATGTACTTCCCGAGGTTCTCATCAACTGCTTCATTTACAGGGCCACTATTACATTCTCCAGATGTTTGTCTCAAATGTATCTGGGTCTGCTGCTTGTTTCAACAGAGTGTGTTCTCCTTGCAGTCATGGCATATGACCGCTTTGCAGCTATATGCCAGCCCTTGCATTATGTGCAGGTCATGAGTTGGCGATTATGCAGTTCCCTGATAGCAATATCCGTGACCCTTGCTTTCATGTTTACCTTGATCAATGGGCTTTTGCAGCCCACTGACTTCTGTGGCCATCACATAATCAACCATTTTGCCTGTGAACTACAATCTTTTGTCAAACTGGGTTGTTCCAACTCACATATCAGTGAGATCTTGATGAATGTTTCCAGCCTCTTTCTCTTAATCCCTCCCTTTGGCTTCATAGTTGTGACATATGGTCGCATAGGCCGGGCTGTAATGCACCTTCGCTCAAGTCAGAGTTACAAAAAGGCCTTTTCCACTTGTAGCTCACACCTTGCTGTTGTCAGCGTCTTTTACGGGACAATCATCATAATGTACATGGTTCCGGAAAGAGAGTCAGTTTCTGACAAGGGAAAGATCCTATCTATAGTCTATGGAGCTCTGACTCCTATGCTGAATCCTGTAATTTACAGCCTGAGAAACAGGGATGTGAAGGGAGCTTTTTGGAAACTGGTTGGAAAAAAGATATCAGATTAAATCAGTGTTCATCTCTGTGTATTATCCTGTAGCTGGCAGTTATTCATAACTATTTATTGTAGATAGTAAAAATTAGCTTTTCCCCATTATCACTGAATGATGTTTCAACCATGGTACAGTACCCTATACAGATCTCATATCTGGCTGAAAACAGTGAAATCTCCCCTCTCAAAAATCTCCCCATTTTTGTAGTTGAGAGTGGGGTCTTCTGCCTATTTACTGTATATATAGTAGCTTGCTCTACCAGTTTTGGTTGGGATTTGGTTTCTTTCTTGGTGATTCCTTGATTAAAGCATTGTAAATCTAATGAAGTTCCAGACAGTACCTGTTTTGACATCTGATGCACCATTTAAACAATTATGGAATTATACAGTATATCTAAATTTGAGTGGCAGGGGAAAAATCCCGCAAGTTAAATATAAAGTGCTACAAGATGCAAAGAAAAGAGGAGGATTGGGTTTAGCTGATTTGTTGCTGTATTTTGCAGCTTGCTGTTTGATTTGGATGAGAGATATTGCTGAGAAATAGAATGTTTGTAGAGTAAGAGGGATATGACCTGAAATGTGAGTGACATGGATATTTGTTAAACAACAAAGTCAAAGTTAATGTAGATTTTAAAAATTATTCTACTAGACGTGCCATATTGAGAATATGGAATACATAGAATTCCAGGTTGTGCCCGAAAACTTCTATGTGGCTCTCAGCACAAGAAGCATTTTATAAATGAGAAATAATAAGCAAACACAAATGGCTGCTTTATGGAAGTTAGAGGGTAGAGGCCTACCAAACGTCAGAGGGAAGAGTGTTCCATATGGCAGGGCCTGCCATGGAAAAAGAACACTTTCTAGATTCCATAATGTGGTAATGCTTAAGGACTAGGAATGTGCCTACCTATCTAACCTGGTAGGAGAGATGGGTAAATCTCCTTAGTGGAAAATGGTCCTTCAGATAACCTGGCCCTGTGCCAGTACAGCTTGTGCAACCTAGGGGCCCCCATCACTATGCACATTACATCATTCTTATATACTTTACATTGTCATACTTGGTGGCCTAAGTGATATTATTGCTGCCCTCTCATGGTCCTGGAAGCTGTGAAGGTTTGTATTCTGTCCCACACAGAATAAGCTGCTGGATTCCGCTGAGACAGACAGTTAGCTCGGTGGAATAAGCCAAACAAATGTCACTTTTATTTCCAGGAATCCTCAAACATCAACTCACATTTATGCAGAAGTTCATCCAGAATATAGACAGCAATACAGACTCATTTCACTGGTAAATTGACAATGGATTTCCCTTCTTCTTCTGCATACAAATCACATGTTGGCACAGAGCTTCCGAGCCATGGGGCTGGAAGCCATGCGATGATGATACAAAAAGGCACAAAGCCAAGAAGTACAGTCATAAACTTTGAAACTCCTCCCACATAACATTAACTAACAGCTAGGCTACATTACCCATAAGCCATCC
>NW_015389656.1:38963-46710 GCF_001527695.2 Protobothrops mucrosquamatus
GGCAGACTTACCTCCTGCAGGGCTCCTGATTGGCCCTGTGCCTGGGTGCCCCACCCCCTGGGAGAAGTGCGGCCAGGGCCTCGTGGCCTTGGAGCCACCCAGGGAAGCCCCGGGATCCCTGCTGGGAGCGGCCTGCTGGAGGCTCCGCTGAGCGGGACAGCCCTCCCGCAAGCCGTGGCCCAAGGTAGACCCAGCCCCTGCGATCCCCAGCCAGCCCGGCCATTGACCCCGCTGGCCGGGAAGGCGCGCCGGAGTCCAGGCTGCCAGGAAGGAAGAAGGAGATGCAGCAATGGTAGGAGAGGAGAGCCTCCTCCTGGGGCCCGGTGCTGGCAGCTGCTTCCTTGCCCTCCTCTTCATCCTCCCCTTCTTCCCCCTGCTGCCCCCTAGGTGGCTTGGGCGGGCGCCGGGACAAGAGGGGTGCCTGGGGGGGAGCAGCCGGGCTGGCAGAGGGGCTGGCAGGGGCTGTGTGGCACCAGCCCGCACCGCAGCTCCATTGGATGGGCGGAGGGCAAGGCCGGGCAGCACGGAGTCCTGGCTGGGGCGGCGGCAGCAGTGGTTTCCTCGCCCTCCTCCTCTCCTTTCTCCTGCTGCCCCCCAGGCGGCTCAGGCGAGTGCTGGGACAAGAGGGGTGCCTGGGGGGGAGCAGCCAGGCTGGTGGAGGGGCTGGCAGGGGCCGCGCAGCACCAGCCCCCACCGCAGCTCCATCGGATGGGCGGAGGGCGAGGCCAGGCAGCGCGGAGTCCTGGCTGGGGTGGTGGCGGCGGTTTCCTCGCCCTCCTCCTCTCCTTCTTCCTCCTGCTGCCCCCCAGGTGGCTTGGGCAGGCGCTGTCCCCACCGCAGCTCCATTGATAGGCAGAGGGTGAGGCCAGGCAGCGCAGAGTCCCAGCAGGGGTGGTGGCCGGGGGCGGCGGGGACCCCGGATGATGCAGCCGTGCCGCCACCACCACAGGAGCCACTGCCTCTCGTCCTGCTGCCCCTCCCCGCCTGTTTGGCTGAGGAGACTGGGCTGGGGGCGGCTGTGACCCCTGACGATGCTGCTGTAAGAGAGAGAGAGGAAAGAGAGAGAAACAAAGGAAAAGAGAGAGGAAAGAGAGAGAGAAAGAGAAAGAGAGAGGAAGAGAAAGAGAAAGAGGGAGGAAACAGAGAAAGAGGAAAGAGAAAGAGAAAGAGAAAAAAGAGAGAGAAAGAGAGAGGAAAGAGAGAAAGAGGAAAGAGAAAGAGAGAGAGAGAAAGAGAGAGAAACAGGAAAAGAGAGGAAAGAGAAAGAGGGAGGAAAGAGAGAGAAAGAGAGAAAGAGGAAAGAGAAAGAGAAAGAGAGAGGAAAGAGAGAAAGAGGAAAGAGAAAGAGAGAAAGAGAGAGGAAAGAGAGAGAGAAAGAGAGAGGAAAAAGAGAAAGAAGGGGAGAGGAAAGAGAAAAAGAGGAAAGAGGGAAAGAGGAAAGAGGGAGAGAAAGAGGGAGAGGAAAGAGAAAGAGGAAAGAGAAAGAGAAAGAAAGAGAAAGAGGGGGCGAGGAAAGAGAGAGGGAGGGAGAGGAAAGAGAAAAAAGAGAGGAAAGAGAGAGAGGGAGAGGAAAGAGAAAGGAAAGAGGGAGGGGGAGAGAGGAAAGAGAAAGGGGGAGAGAGGAAAGAGAAAGGAAAGAGGAAAGAGAGAGACAGAGAGAGACCGTTTTGACATCTAAAATGAAGATAACACTGCATATATCCTTGTTTACCTTTATTTTATATATACACACACAAACACAGATACATACATACATACATACATACATACATATATATATTAAAGGTAAAAAAGGATATATGCAGTGTTATCTTTATTTTAGATATCAAAAGGGTTTTGCGGCTCCCAGTGTTTTGTTTTCGGTGGGAAACGTGTCCAAGTGGCTCTTTGAGTGTTTTGGGTTGCCTACCCCTGGCCTAACCCTTTAAATGCTAAACATTCTAACATACAGATCTCAAGCTAATATATGCTCTGGCCAGGGTTATACTGGTCCAACACAGCTTGGATGGGGGACAGCAGGCTTTGACTGAACCCTGGTAAAATCAAATGGCTTTGAATGTGTGGAGATTTGGGACCAGGGACTTTAGCATCTTTAGGTCTAGATTGGGTTATACTGCCCCAGCTGGACTTGTGATTCCTGCTCAAAGAACAGGTGGCAGTCATGGCTAGGGGACCCTTTGCACAACCACATGCTGCATGCCAGTTGTGTCCTTTCCTGGATCAGGAGTCCCTGCACTCAGTCAGTCAAGCCCTGGTCATCTCATGCTTGGTCTATTGTAACACGGTCTTCTTTGAAGAGTATTTGGAAACTATAGCTGGTAGTTTCTGGGTCCCCTAGGTGGCCCATGTTACACCACTGTTCTGCGGGCTGCACTGGTTGCCCAGTTTGCTTCCAGATCCAATTCAAGATGTTGGTTATCACCTTAAAGCCCTTCATGGCATGTAACCAAGTTACCTGAGGAACTGCTCATCACAAGGGGATCGGCCCGCTTACAACTTCACTGGCAGAAGGGACATGCTGTGGACCCCATCAGTCAATAAATCCCAGGAGGTGGGCTCCAGGAGAAAAGCCTTTTTGGCAGTGGCTCTCATTTTCTGGAATATTGTGGCCCTGAGGTGAGATCCGCACTCACTCTTTTGGCCTTCTGAAAGGGCCTGAAGACCTCGCTCTGACAATCAAGTGGAGCATATCTTCCTGGAGGTGGTTAATGGACTAAAATAAGATCCCACCTGCTCCCTGCATGCAACTTGATCCTTATCATCTTGTCAATTTCAAACCAATTTTAGTGTTAATATTGTTTTAAAGTTTCAAGGATTTATTTCATTTTTATGTCTGTAGGCCACTTAGACTTGCCACTAGGCAAGATAGGTGGCATATCAATTTATTGATAAATAAATAAATAAATAAATAAATAAATAAATAAATAAATAAATAAATAAATAAATAAATAAAGTAAGTAAGTAAGTAAGTAAGTAAGTAAGTAAGTAAGTAAGTAAGTAAGTAAGTAAATTCTGGATCAATTGAAGCTTCTGAGTGGTCTTCAAGGACAGCCCCATGTGGAACACATTGCAGTAATCTGAAGGGGAGGTGACCAAGGCATGAATTACCGTGAGAAAGACTTTGCAATGTGTTCAGGAAGGGATGTACATCCAGGAAGGGATGTAATTGGCATATTAGATAAATTTGTGCAAAGTCTCACCCCCATCCCTAGCCATGGCTGCCACCTGTTCTTGAGCAGGAGCTGTGGGTTCAGAAGGACCCAAATTGCACACCAGCTCAGTCTAGGGAGCTATCACACTCTCCAAAGTCAAGGATGGAATATCATCTGAGTCTGGGTGGCCAAGAACCCAAAGTCACTCTGTCTTTCCAGGGTTGAGTTGAAGCCTGGTCCTCCTCATTCAGACCTTTGCTCTTTACTCCTGCCCTGCAACTGAAAGATATTGTAGAACTTGAATGGCAGGAGAACATATTTCATTTCTTCTTTCAATCGTTCAAAAAGTAACAAAATATGTCTACCTCTGAACTGCTTAGTGCTGCACTATTCCTCTGTCTTTGTAGTGGCTGCCTTTTAAAATTGATCAGAACATTGCTCACAAATAACCAAATTCCAAATTTGAGATTTCGAATTGGAAGCAACTGTTCAGAAGGCTCCGAGGAGGCTTGGATAATGGATTGTGTTGGGTGAGTCTAGGATTTTAGCCTGAGGACCCCCAATCTCAACCTCAGAATATTGCACATTAAAACTATATGGTCAGCAGCACATCATACACCTGTTCCAAGCAAGTGGTCAGGACACTGAAGGGCAACAAGATTTAGGGCAACATGACTTCCTTCTGGAATGGGAGGGGAACGTGGCAAAACAGCTATATTGGGATGGTTTACTCTGAGCCATTCAGAATAAAAAGAAATGAAAAAAGAGACCGTCCAGGATGGTCTCCAAGCTGCTTTGGTTCTCTGCCTTGGTGGGAATCCAGGTTAGAATGAAGATCTATAATCATTCTCATTTAGGAAAGCCTGAGAGTAGAAGGAAAGGGAGGAAAAGTGAGACAAGGAGAAAAAGGTAATTTAAAATTTATAAAGTAGTAATGTTTTGAAGGATTTAACATTATTTGTATACCTCCTATGACAAATCCAGAGTACTCCTTGCCCTTGAGTGACAATGGCCCATTAGCCACCTCCAATGAACATATCCACATGTCACTACTACTTGTACCTCATCATCTATCTGCAGCTGAGGCACCCTGAGGATAGCTTTAAGCAGTCTGTTCTGGACTGTTTTCTCTCATCTCATCCCACCTTCAGACTCTACAAAGAGAAAACTGATGTGAATAAGGGAGTGGGTCTGAAATGAAGGGTTCCATGTCAGCAAAGGTGGGTCTCCCATTGGTTCGGCCAGGTTCCTGTGGGACCGCCCCCTTCTATGTGGTCATTAAACTATTCTCCCACCTCTGGGTTCTCTTTTGGTTGTGAAGGACATCAGAGCACTGGCTTCCACAGCCATTTCATGCTATAAATTTCTGAGAAGCTAAAAAACTGATTTTGTTGTAAAGCAGTCTGTCTAGAAAAGAATGGCACAGTTGAACTTAAATAATGAAATAATTTCTTTTTTCGACTTTAAACCTAATGGGCAAGAAATTCCCTTGAAATTCAATTAAAAATCTGTCGTTGGAATTTTATCTGGGCCTTCTTCCAGCAGAAATGCCATTTATTACCCACTGGGGAAAAGATGAGAATGAAAAAAAACCCCTTTTACCTCAAGGAACTGGCAGTGTTGTTCTCAACGCCAAAGCAAAGAACAGATCTCACACATTCTCCTTCTGCTAATTCCCCCCCCCCCACTTCAAGTGGTTGTTGTTCTTCTCAAGCGGTAACTCAGGAGTGAAACCAGCCACAATGAGGAACACTACCTTTAGCAAAGATCGTATGAATGGATGATGCTAGAACTAAACTTCATCAAATCCCCAGTTTCTTGGAAAGCAAATAGTGCCATTTTTCCCAACTTTGCTCTTCACAATTACTTTGCAAGACATGAAAAAAATCTTTGGCCATTTATCACTGGAAGAACACTGGGTAAGCAAAACTTTAGAATTAAAAAGACAAATACAGAAGGCAATTTAAGTAGGTAGCTGTTCTCTGTTTGTATCTGTAAAAGAAATCTTGAATTCATGGAGACCTTGATCCAGACAGGATACTTTGAAGCCATGTCTTTAGAAGCAGCTTTCCCTGTTGGCAATCATAGGCAGTTGCTATAAAATGAGCACAACGTGCAGATGCCAAACTTTATCATATGTGTTGGGGGGGAGTGTTTGTGTATCTATATTTGTGTGTGCATGTATCTATAGACAAAGCAGGACTATCTTCTATTTGCTACTAAATGTGAATAAAGAATCTGAGACAGAAATAGGGCGAATGATCTTTAAAATATCCATCTGAATAAAAGCTAATTCAAAAAGGAGGGACAGAAAAAGGAAGTAGACGTAAATTTCAATTAAACAGAAAGCTGATGCAAAAAAAAGGAAAGAAAAAAAAAAGAAAAAAGAATGAGAATGGAACTGTGGCTGAAATAAATTCTATTGTCTTCTGGTTATTCTAATGCTTATCGTTTCGATAAGGCTGGACTTGTTGCTAGTATCTCTTCTCTCTCTTCTCTCTTTATCTTTTATTCCAAGAATGTTTTTCTTTTTGTGAGATTTAGTCTCTAACCAACCTCCATTCTCAATCTCCACTTTTATGGTAAATTACAGCCTGGGGAAGAGGCCAAGAATTTGCTTTATAATCTCTCCTTTGGATTCTAGTACAGCACAAACAAGTGTCCTGGACAGTTTGAGAATGGATTACCTAGTATGTGGTTAGTTTTTCCTAATAAAAGTATCAGCCTATTTTCTATTCTGAGTAGAAACATAAATTTTCTCCAATATTTGCACCCTCCCAAAGAATTAACTGGTGTCATTAAGTGAAATTCTGATCATCATTTAACTAACAATAATTCCAAAGTATTATCATTAGAAAAAATATCAGTGCACTGCTTATAACATAATAAAGCAAAGGAAAATGAAGCTAAGGCTGATATCTTAATAGAGATGCCTCAGGTTTAGTAACAACACTGTGCCCTGCAACAAATTGTACTTGCTTACAATGTACCTTGCTTACAATGTACAAAGCCTTTTTGGGCTCTGTCAGATCCAAAGAGGAAAGGATGGTGTCCTTGCAATCAGCGCTGATTCTACTTTGTAAATTATCTGAGTACTACAGCATTGCTTGTAATGAGTTGACTCAGGACATTTTTGTTTGGTTTCAGTAACCAGGATGGGGATGAAGCTACTGCTTTCAGCTTGCTGCTTTCATTACTTTTGGAAAGAGATTTCTCCATCTTCAATCTGGGAGTGGATTTGAATATCTTGCTATGAGAGAGAATGTAGCTTATTTAGTTTTGGCTTAGCATTTTATGCAGTCACTGCAGTTTGCAAACAATATACTCCTTAATGCAGTGTGTGAACCCACGCATGTGAGAATCCAACAATTGTATTCAATAAATCATGGTTAAAATAAATTCTGTCTAAGCATGATGTGCAAACAGTTTTCAAACAGATACATTTTTATTTTTTCTATATAGCTTTGGCAGCCTAAACATTTAAAGTGAAGGTATTGCATCTCTCCTGAATGTAGTCAGTAATCACACCATTCTTTCTTTCCTGCAGGGGAGAATGAGAGAAAATATAGTAGGAACTTCAAATAAATCACTGGTGACTGAATTTATTCTGATTGGATTATCAGAACATCCCAGAGCTCAGATTGTTCTCTTTTGGTTCCTCTTGATAGTGTATCTCATAAGCTTTCTTGGCAATGGACTCATCATCATGTTGAGCATTGCTGACCCCCGGCTTCACACCCCCATGTATTTCTTCATTTGTGTCCTTTCCACCGTAGACTTTATTCTTACCAACAATGCACTTCCTGAGATCCTGGTGAACTGCTTCATCTACAGACCCACAATTTCTTTCTCCAGATGTTTGGTCCAAATGTACATTGGCTTATTTCTGGTTGTAGCAGAGTGTATTGTTTTGGCAGTCATGGCATATGATCGCTTGGCAGCTGTATGTCAGCCATTATACTACACGCAGATCATGAGTTGGAAATTATGCTTTTATCTAGTAGCCATGTCAGTGGCCATTGCCTTCATGACGACACTGATCAACGTGCTCTTGCAGCCCACTGATTTCTGTGGCCATCGCATCATCAACCATTTTGCATGTGAGCTTCAATCCTTACTCAAACTGGCTTGTTCCAACACAGTCAGTGAGCTCTTTATGCATATCTCCAGCCTCTTTCTTCTATTCCCTCCCTTTGGCTTCATAGTGGTGACATACATCCGCATAGGCCTGGCTATACGATGTATAAGCTCCACCCAGGGACGCAGAAAAGCCTTCTCCACCTGTAGTTCTCACCTTGCTGTGGTCAGTGTCTTTTACGGAACAATCATGATCATGTACTTGAGACCCGAAGGGAAATCTGTTTCTGAAAAGGCCAAGGTCATATCCTTAGCATATGGGGCTCTGACTCCCATGCTCAACCCTCTGATCTACAGCCTGAGAAACAAGGATGTCAAGGGGGCATTTTGGATGCTGGTTCAAAGAAAAATCTTAATGTAATGTAGTCACCATCTACCATGTAGGTTCTTGTTGCTGAAAATCTCTAGTAACCTTTTAAAAAGGAATTTAATAACCAGCTTTACTGCTCCTAGTAAAC
>NW_015389656.1:48118-53434 GCF_001527695.2 Protobothrops mucrosquamatus
TAGGAAGAACATTCATTTTTACAGCTGAAATTCTTCCCAACAAAGATAATTGCAATTTTTTCCACTCATTTAAATCCTTTTGTACCTTAACCCATAAAGCTTCATAATTATTCTTATACAATTTTGTGTTAGAAGCTGTAATATAAACCCCCAAGTATTTTACCTTTTTAACCATTTCAAAACCTGTACGTAAGGCTAAGACAGTTTGCCTCTTATAGTTTATAGATTACAATGTAGAAGTGGATAGTAGAGTTTTTAGTTTGGAAAGATTTTGTCTGTAGGTGTGAAACAATAAAGAACTCACTGGCAAAAATGACCATGTGTCATTCTTGATTTGGAGCCTAACATTTTCATGAAAAGCCAGTTTGGTCTCACGATTAAGGCACCAGGCTAGACGGCAGCAGACTGGCCATGAAAGCCAGCTAGGTGATTTTGGCTCAGTCACTCTCTTTCAGCTCTACCCACCTCACAGGATTGCTGTGGGGAAAACAGCAATAGCACTTAGACTTATATACCTCTTTCCAGTGCCTTAGAGCCCTCTCTAAGTGGTTTACTGAGTCAGCATATTGCCCCCAACAATCTGGGTCCTCATTTTACTGTCCTCGGAAGGATGAAAGTCTGAGTCAACCTTGAGCTGGTCAGGATTGAAGTAGCCTGCAATACTGCATTTTAACCATTGCGCCAAAACCAAAATAGGTGGAGGAAGGTGTGTTGCATACGTGTGCTGTCTTGAGTTATTTGTAAAAATAATAAGGGTGGGATGCAAATAAATAAATAACAATTTCAAGACAGTTTACAGTACTAATATTGTATGAAGAGATACACCAGGATCTGTGTCAAGTGAAGTTAAGGTTTGAGTCAATAATGTATGTGGTTGCACAGATCTGCTCTGCCAGAGGAATGATTGTAGTCTGTTTAATTATGCAGGAATTCATGAAGGATGCAAGAAAATAAATAAAGCATGAAACAGAGAAGGTCATAATGCATAATACTCATTTTATTGAAGCAATTTTTGAAGATTTTAAAAAGCAAACTCGTTCCTTCTTCCTACCCAGAAATCTTTTAAAAATCATCCTTTGTGTGCAAAGAAATCAGTTCATCTCAACATGTGAGGTACAAGCATAGAATCAAGTTGTTAAATGTTTGTTTTATAAGAAATAGCATCATTTTCATCACAGGAGAAGGAAGAGAAATGCAGGATCATCAATCTCAGAGGTTGCAGCCCTGAGTCCACTTTGATAGATCTCTTCCTTGGCAGTGTTTTTGCCAGCCCCTCCTAGAAGTAAGAATAAGAATATTACTTTTTTTTTTTTTACACCACAAGCACGATAGTTTCTTTGATGATATAATTCTGCTTCAACAGATTCAGGAAGTTTCAAGGTGAGCTAGTTTTTCCAATAAATCTCCTTTCCCCCAAGTTAAAATGAAAAGAAAATAATAGTTTTAACTAAAATAATCCCAATTTTCTATTTCTCATAATAAAGCCTACATGCCAGTGAGGCCCAATAGATACATTGGACTCACACATAAACTTGCCAATCCATGTTAGCCAGGGCTGAAGAGACTTAAAGTCCCAAGTATTGGGTGAGCACCAGAGGATCACAAAATCTTGCCCAAAATCTTAGTGTCTCAGAAGGACACACAACAGAGTAACTTTTAGATAACTCGAATTGCTTTATGATTTGCTTTTAAATGCTGATTGCTGGCTTAAAAGTTTTCCATTTAATGATCTGCTGCTGCAGCCCCTTTTCCTATTCATCCTATAAGTGGAGGCTTCAGAAACGATCTTCCTTGCTTGTCCCACTACTAGCTTCTTTACAGATCCAGTTCTCTGATCCCTTGGAGCTCATTCATGGGATCAGAATCCTGGTGTTTTAAATGGCCATTTGCCAAATTCTTTTCCTGCCTGTCCCAACTGGGTGCTAAATCCCAATGTTGAACCTGTTTAAAAAGATCTATAAGTAGCCAACATGCACAAAACTGGATAATGAATGTCAAATTACTGGGAAGAAATTATCCAGCTATAATAGGCATCAACATTCACCCTGCTAAGCTATGTGCCAATATGCTTTTAATCTACTTTTAAACCGGGATTTAAAAGACTGTCAAACCCAAATTTTAAAAACTGTTAAACCCATATTCTAAGGCAACCGCATATATAGCAATAAAAATACAACTTGCCATATCCAGAAACTGTATTTTACCACTAATGTTAATGTTGTACAATAGTCTAAAGAAAGGCAATTAATTTTCATGACTACAAGTTCAGTTGTTATTCAATGCTACAAATAGAAAGATGTTACTGAGAGATTGACTCACCAGGCATTCATCTTTTGTTTATCATGCACAACTTTCTTAGCACAAGCAATATCATCTGCGATGTCATCATTTAAGAAATTTGATGAGAGAAGCAAATTAGTATATGTCCCACCCCAGATGTTTCAAAGTTATTTGTAAATATTTGCATAAAATTATTATATAGAGCAGAAAAACAACAAGTAGGAGAGATTGTGAGATTGTTGAGGCATGTGGGACAAGGAGACCTTTGCCAATATGGGTCTGGTGCTCATCACACTGGGGTGGGTGGTGTGGTGGCACAAAGTCAGACATATCTTTGTGGGGGAAGGTAGACAAGTTGTGAGAAGCTGAGAAATGGAGTACTAAGTGGGGGATCAGATTGAGGAAATATAACAAGCCAAGGCAAACATGGTGGCTATGTACTAGGTATCACAATGGCCCAAGTAGGAACTTGAAACAATTTTGAATACAGGGTTATTAAATGTGAATCTTCATGAAGTGGTGGGTACAATAGGACAATTACAGAGACCAATAAAGGAGAAGAAGGATTAGAATTTCCCTACAAAGTTTTCATATAAGTTACTTGGGACATTTCACTTGGCCTTGGTAGTAGATCAGGTCAGGAAACAAATGCTACAAGGATTATGGGAATCTATACTACTTCATTGTCATAGAACACAATAATAAGAACAGAATTTTGAAAACTTGTCAAAACTTGTATCTCCCACTTCTTACATCAAACAGAATCAAGGTAAACAAAAAAAATTATTTCTCTTTTAGAAGCTTCGTCCTTTCCCATGGTTGAGTTGTCATTACTTTCTCATCAACTTAATATACTCCTAACAAGTCCTGCATTCCTTTATCAAAGTTATCTCTCTTCTACATTACATGGCTTACCACTGCAAGGCTTCCTACAGCCATTATTTGTACGGCCCTCGTTATTGTTGCACCAATAGTGGCTGTTTATCTGGAATATCCCATAGTCACGACTGCCGTTGTCATTTATATTCACAGCATAGGTTTTAAAGCCACTCTCATGATAAGCCATACAGATCCCTGGAAGAAAGCAAATGGGGAAAGCGCTACAAAAGGCCTGTGCTGTAAATGAAAAGGCTGTCATGGTTTCTCACACAGAACATTTAAACCAGAATATTTAACTATTTTCCCATTCTTTCCCCAACCAAGGAAGGACCCAAAAAGTCCAATACGTTTTGGAAACCTTCAGGAGAATTTGGATTAAGTCTGATTGTTGTCTCCCAAGATATTCCTGGGGTTGTTAATGGCACATAAAGCCCCATCTCCTTTTTTCTCTCTTCCTAATCTAGGCCTTGCACTGCTGCACTTTTGGAAAATATTCTGGGATTGCTCCTTTAATTGTATCTTGAATTGAAATGATTTGCGGGGATCTGAAGGATCTTACCTTTGAGAGGATGCTTATAGTGGCAGGGATAACCCCCTATTCTTAAGCAAATAAATAAAATATTAGCTATGCCAGTTGTTGTTAAAAGACAACACAGAGATCACAAAGTAATCTAAACAAACCCCAGTTCTGCTCTTATCCAAAACAGGCAACAACTAGAGAACATTCACCCTCTTTAAAATTAGGATGTTAATGCTGGATGAAGCATGAAATCTCCTCAGTCATTTGGGATGGGAAGAAAGGGTATCTTCTCATTCTAAGAACACTGAACAGAGCTTTTTAGTCATTGGGGTTTTTTTTTCCTGCAAAGGAATTGCCCCATTTTGCATCCCTCTTACAAACCGGGATTTTGCTAAGGTGGAGAAAAAGAGAGAGTAAACTCACAATTGCCCAAGCTGTAGCCATGATATCCATCCATGAGACTTCGTTTCAGAAGTCTAGCGAATTCACATCTGGAGTATTGTTTGGCTTCAATGACTGCAATGAAGAGGAAGAGGAGGTTGAGCACTAATGCCTTCGTTGCTGCTGCTCCTTGGAGGACAATGTCTGACTTCTTCAGGACAGCTACAGTATTTTATAGTCACAGAAATTGGCACATCTGGAGACATTGTAAACAAAGTATGTAGCAATAATAATTCCCAAACATGAAGTAATTATGCACTGACCAGCAGAGAGTGCTGAGGGCAATAGCCAAAAAGAAAGAAAAAAGAGTTCACTGTCATTTTAAATTTTATAAGAAGTCAAACATAACTAGAATGGAGGAGAAGAGCATTTTTATCCCCCTGAGAGATCCTGGGTCAAGGGAAGCTGCATGAGGAGCAGTGGTGGGATTCAAATATGTGAAAAACTGGTTCTACATGTGAATGCCATTTCCGGAAGTCCATTCTGAGCCTGGGCAACAACAAATTAGCTACTGGTTCTGCCGAAGTGTTGACAACTGGCTGAATCCCACCACTGATGAGGAGTAACAAAACTAAAAGTGGCAGCTGCAACTGTGTGATTGAAGCCTCAACCATTTTATGCCCTTACACAAGCAAGATGGAAGAATAAGCTTGGAACTGAACTCTGGGAGTTCTTTCAGTTTGCTGAATTTATACAGTCTGAATCAATATAAACACTGAAGACACTTCTCCTAAATAACTGCACTACACTGGCCAGTGAGTTTTTTTAATAAATTCAAATGGATGGATTAGGTAAGAATTAGAATGGTGGGTATGAATTAGAGAAGGAATTGGAATGGAGAAATTATTAGGAATTAGAAGTATTCCTTCCTTCTCCCTTTCTACCTGCTAACAAACCTTGGCAAACCTTTTTGATTTTTCTGCCATGAATTCTCTAGTGGGTTTCAGGCACGACTTTTGGAGGAAGGATAAGTTGATAGAAGCAAAACTTCCAGGCCTTTCAAATAAATAAAGAACGTGCAATATTACTGTGATGGTTTATAAGTCTTTTGTTATCTTTCAGGGTATGAAATAGCATGAAGCAAATAGGTAACTTTCTAAGACAGAAGGTTATCTTATATGTTGTTGCTCTTTAACTAGTGTACAAACTTAATCCATTTGAAGACCCAGAGAAATTCAGCAGAAATTCTTGCTTCT
>NW_015389656.1:53830-54914 GCF_001527695.2 Protobothrops mucrosquamatus
CCCCCCCCCCCCCCAGATGCACACAGGATTGCTTTGTGAATATCTCAGGTCAAACTGTTGGCCCAGATTCATATGGGGGCTCAGTTAAATCCCAGTATTGGTTATACTAACCAGGAAGAGCACAAACTAATTCCTTAAACGAACTATTCAAGTAGGAAAATGCATTCCAGAGCAGCCCTGGGGCAGGAGGAAGGGGCCAGGGTTGCAAAGAGCTGAAATACAAGCAAGGCTTAGCGGTTTTTAAACATTAATTAACGATTAATTTTCAGTCCCAAATCTTGACAATTGCTGTTCCCCTTCATAGATCATATTGAAGATAATCTTCCAAAATTGGTACTTGTGCCAGAGCTGCTCAGAGCTAAACAGTGACCAAATATAATCTGCACTTGAAAAGAGGACACTCTGGTTTCTACTCACGAAAGGAAAGGTGCCCATTCTCCAAAGTTACACTCACTGAAAGGGTTTCATGTGATGAGAGACAAGTATACAAGAGGGAAAGTGATATTAACTGCATTCAATTAAATATAAATGAGATTAATGGAAACCAACAGATCCAATGCACTGTTTGTAACCCAACAAAGTCAACCAAGCGAAGGCTAAGGCTGATACTTTAATAGAGGTATTTCAGGTTAATATGTAGCTTATCAGCTTTGACTTGGCATTTTATGCAATACAGCTTGCAAAGAATCTATTCCTTAAAGCAGTGTTTTAGATGACACATAGGATGGACTTTGTAATACCTGAAATATGGGTTTTATAGTACTGTTGCCCTGCTAACATAGATTTTGTTGTATTTTAGTTTGCCTTATGCATTGCTAATATCTTGCCATAAGCCTTAATTATCAAGAAGAATGTAAGCAGAAGAGATATGAGATAAAAAATTACCATGTAGGTTATGAATAAAATTTTTTCTTATGTTAGTAGAATGAATGTTATGAAGGGGGTTAAAGAAATTAGGATGTTGTTTATTTTAAAATTAGAGAGTATGGTAGATAAGTTGTGGATATTATAATGGCTTGGTAACCCTGTGTTCAGTTCTGGGAAGTGAGGGAGGGGAAGGGGGGGAAAGGGAGGGGGAGGGGGA
>NW_015389656.1:58376-60197 GCF_001527695.2 Protobothrops mucrosquamatus
ACCCTTGATAGAAAAATAAAATAAGCTTCCAGACCTTCTCTTCTCAACTCCAACCCACCCCGGCCTTCTCCTTTCCTTTCCTTTTCTATCCTTCCTCCTTCCACTCACGCCAGCCACACCCAAAGCCAACTGCAGCTGTCCCAATCTTTTCCTTCCCAGTCAAGCTCCTGCAAGCACTCTCAGGCAGTCCCCGCTACACTTCTATTCAGAATACAATACAATGCTCTTTTCTATGGTTATGCGTAAATATTTTTGGATGCTTATTCTTATGATGTAACTGGACAGATGATTTTTCCTAAACCAATCAACTTTTACTTTGAGGTTTCTTTGTTGTAAACATAATGTAAACTTTTATTCTGGGTTCCTTCTTCTAAAGGGAATCGTTTTTAATTGAAACATTTCAAATGAATCGTACATTAAATGACCTTCCTTGTCTCGTAGTCTAATTGGGATCAGAATACCAAGGCATGTAGAAGTCATACTTGGAAGCCATACTTGTGGCAGGAATTCTACTGGTATGTAGAAGCCATACTAGAAGCCATACTTGGATATCAGTGTGAACCCACCCATGTGGGAATCTAGCAACTTTATTAAATAAGTCATGGTTAAACAAATTCTGTCTTAGCCTGATGTGCAAAGCAATCTTCAGCTGTGTTTTTACTTTTTATGTAGTTTTGGCAGCCTAAACATTTAGTGCTCTTTCTGACAATTGTTGATTCCATTTAAAGTGAAAGCATTGCATCTTTCCTGAATGTAGTCAGTAATCACATCATTCATTCTTTCCTGCAGGAGAGAATGAGAGAAGATATGATAGGTGACCGAATTCATTCTGATTGGATTATCAGAACATCCCAGAGCTCAGATTGTTCTCTTTTGGTACTTCTTGATGGTGTATCTCATTAGCTTTCTTGGCAATGGACTCATCATCACGTTGAGCATTGCTGACTCCTGGCTTCACACCCCCATGTATTTCTTCATTTGTGTCCTTTCCACCGTAGACTTTATTCTTACCAACAATGCACTTCCTGAAATCTTGGTGAACTGCTTCATCTACAGGTCCACAATTTCTTTCTCTAGATGTTTGGTCCAAATATACATTGGCTTATTTCTGGTTGTAGCAGAGTGCATCGTCTTTGCAGTCATGGCATATGGTCACTTTGCAGCTGTATGCTAGCCATTATACTACATGCAGATCATGAGTTGGAGATTATACTTTTATCTAGTAGCCATGTCAGTGGCTGCTGCCTTCATGACGACACTGGTCAATGTGCTCTTGCAGACAGCCCACTGATTTCTGTGGCCATCGCATCATCAACCATTTTGCATGTGAGCTTCAATCCTTACTCAAACTGGCTTGTTCCAACACGGTCAGTGAGCTCTTTATGCATATTGCCAGCCTCTTTCTGCTATTTCCTCCCTTTGGCTTCATAGTGGTGACATACATCCGCATAGGCCTGGCTATACGATGTATAAGCTCCACCCAGGGATGCAGAAAAGCCTTCTCCACCTGTAGTTCTCACCTTGCTGTGGTCAGTGTCTTTTATGGAACAATCATGATCATGTACTTGAGACCTGAAGGGAAATCCGTTTCTGAAAAGGATACGGTCATATCCTTAGCATACGGGGCTCTGACTCCCATGCTCAACCCTCTGATCTACAGCCTGAGAAACAAGGATGTCAAGGGGGCATTTTGGATGCTGGTTCAAAGAAAAATCTTAATGTAATGTAGTCACCATCTACCATGTAGGTTCTTGTTGCTGAAAATCTCTAGTAACCTTTTAAAAAGGAATTTAATAACCAGCTTTACTGCTCCTAGTAAAC
>NW_015389656.1:61100-70012 GCF_001527695.2 Protobothrops mucrosquamatus
GGGGCTCTGACTCCCATGCTCAACCCTCTGATCTACAGCCTGAGAAACAAGGATGTCAAGGGGGCATTTTGGATGCTGGTTCAAAGAAAAATCTTAATGTAATGTAGTCACCATCTACCATGTAGGTTCTTGTTGCTGAAAATCTCTAGTAACCTTTTAAAAAGGAATTTAATAACCAGCTTTACTGCTCCTAGTAAACCCCAGAGGGCATAAGCAATACCGAATGTTAATGAGGAATGTGTTAGGGCTTCAAGAACTAGATTCACAATACTTTTGAAGAATATCAGGTTGGGGAATATATTCATAAATTATCTGAGAATTTTAGGTGCCAAAATACACCCCCAAATGTATTATTGGTTTCAGCTTATTGATGGATGGGCTTATCCACAAGAATATATGGTAATACTTTTAAAAGTACTTGTTAGCCCATTTGTGGTCACAGATAAGCCATCCACTAATAAGTTGATCCTCAATTTTCTACCCAAAATACCTGTGCTGGAAAGTCATGAGGAGGTGGCCATATTCCAGAAGTATAAAAGGCAATTCAGTCCAGATATTATATATGAGAGAAAAATGTCCCTAATAGTTTATAGACCACATAGTAGAAGTGGATAGTAGAGTTTTTAGTTTGGAAATATTTTGTCTGTAGGTGTGAAACAATAAAGAACTCACTGGCAAAAATGACCATGTGTCATTCTTGATTTTGGGGCCTGACATTTTCATGAAAAGCCAGTTTGGTCTCGTGGATAAGGCACCAGCTAGAAGTCAGGAGATTGTGAGTTGAAGTCCTCCTGCCTTAGCCATGAAAGCCAGCTAGGTGAATTTGGGCCAGTTGCACTCTCTCAGCCCTACCCACCTCAGAGGGTTGTTGTGGAGAAAATAGGAGGAGGAAGGTCTATTGGATATGTTCACCATCTTGAGTTATTTGTAAAAATAATAAAGGCTGGAAATAAATAAATAAATAAATTTCAAGATAGTTTACTAATATTGTATGAAGAGGTGCATCAGGATCTCTGTCAAGTGAAGTTAAGCTTTAACTTTAATAATCTGGTTGCCCGGATCTGCTCTGCCAGAGGAATGATTGTAGCCTGTTGAATTATGCAGGAATCATGAAAGAAAATAATTACAGCATGAAACAGAGAAGATCATAATACACAACACTCATTTTACTGAAGCAATTTTTGAAGATTTTAAAAAGCACACTCGTTCCTTCTTTTCCACCCAGAAACCTTTGAAAAGTAATCATTTGTATGCAAAGAAATCCATTCATCCCAACATGTGAGGTACAAGCATAGAATCAAGTTGTTAAATGTTGGTTTTATAAGAAATAGCATCATTTTCAGAGAAACTGTAGGATCATCAATCTCACAGGTTGCTGCCACAAGTCCATTTTGATAGATCTCTTCCTTGGCAGTTGTTTTGCCAGCCCCTCCTAGAAGTAGGAACAGGAGTATTGCTTTTCTTTCTATATCACAAGCATGGTTGTTTCTTTGATGATATAACTCTACTTCAAGAGATTCAGAAAGTTTCAAGGTGAGCTAGTTTTTCAATAAACCTGCTTTCTCCCAAGTTAAAATGAAAAGAAAATAATAGCTTTAGCTAAAATAGTCCTGATTTTCTATTTCTCATAATAAAGCCTACATGTTACTGATGCCCAATAGATACAGTCTGAATCAATATAAACACTGAAGACACTTCTCCTAAATAATTGCACTTACTGGCCAGTGAGTCTTTTGAATAAAATCAAAGCCAGACATACTTACTAGAAACTTTGCCTAAAAGATGTAACTCTTCTAGCCAATGAATAGACAGTTTTAAACTCTGGTACGTGCCAGATCAAGGCCTGATACTCTCCTGCCTGATTGAAGAATATGCTCAGTTTTCTACGTTTTCTTTTTCATGGTATGAGATGGCATGAAGCCAACAAGTAAGTTTCTAAAACAGAAAATTTTGCTATATATTGTTGCTCTTTAACTAGTATACAAACCTAATCCTTTGAACAAACATAGAATAGAATAGAATAGAATAGAATAGAATAGAACTGGAAGGGACCCTGGAGGTCTTCTAGTTCAGCCCCCTGCTCAAGCAGGAGAACCTACACCATCTTGGACAGGTGACTGTCTAGTCTTTTCTTAAAAATCTCCAATGATGGAGCACCCACGATTTCTGGGGGTAAGCTATGCCATTGGTTGATTGTCCTCACTGTCAGGAAGTTTCTCCTTAATTCCAGGTTGCTTCTCTCCTTGATCAGTTTCCAACCATTGTTTCTCATCCTTCCCTCTGGTGCTTAAATTATTGGAAGACCCAGAGAAATTCAGCAGCAATTCTTGTTTCTTTCCCCCCCTCCCCCAAAGCACAAAATGTTGCAAAATGTCTGAATATCTCAGGTCAAACTGTTGTTCCAGCTCTGTATGGGGCTCAGTTAAATCCCAGGATTGATTGTACTTAGCGGGATGAGTGCAATTTCTTAAACAAATTGTTCAAGTAGGAAAATCCATTCCAGGGCAGCAAAGAGCTGAAACACAAGCAAGGCTTAGTGGTTTTTAAACATTAATTAATGATTAATTTTCAATTCCAAGTCTTGACTCCTCTTGCCAGAAAATTGCTGTTCCTCTTCAAAGATTGTATTGAAGATAAACTTCCAAAATTGGTACTTGTGCCAGAGCTGCTCAGAGCTAAACAGTGACCAAACATACTCTGCACTTCGAAAGAAGACAAACTAGTTTCTACTCACGAAGGGAAAGGTGCCCATTCTCCAAAGTTACACTCACTGAAAGGGTTTCATGTGGTGAGAGACAAGTATACAAGAGGAAAAGTGATATTAACCGCGTTCAATTAAATATAAATGAGATTAATGGAAATTAATAATCCTAGAGACATGTATGAAACAGAAAATGTGGTTTCTTCCATGAATAGAAACAAACACTTTGTGGTAAAGGGTTCAGCTGAACCAGGCAGTTGTGGTCTGGCCAATCTGAAAAACATAACAGAAACTCAGAACCCAGCAGTATTTTGCATTGGATTGAGTCACCCCAAAAGCGGAACCTTTATTATTATTTTATTAAAGTCTAGAAATGTAAAGATAAAAAATTAATATAAACTACCATAAACCAAAACATATAACCCTTTCAGGAACAGAATATAGAATACAGAATAACAGTTGGAAGGGACCTTGGAGGTCTTCTAATCCAGCCCCCTGCTCAAGCAGGAAACCCTATACCATTTCAGAAAAATAGTTGTCCAGTCTCTTCTTAAAAACCTTGGAGCACCCACAACTTTTGGAAGCAAGTCGTTCCACTTAGTTGTTCCAACTGCCAGGAAATTTCTCCTTAGTTCCAGGTTGCTTCTCTCCTTGATTAATTTCCATCCATTGCTTCTGGTCCTGCCTTCAGGTGCTTTGGAGAATAGGTTCACCATTCTTCTTTATGGTAACTCCTTAGATATTGGAACACAGTTTTATTAGTTTAACACATTTTTTTTGTAAATTGAACATGAGAAAGCTTTCCAAATTACTCTTCTGATTCATTATTTGTATATCCACTTTTTTAAANCTTGATTAATTTCCATCCATTGCTTCTGGTCCTGCCTTCAGGTGCTTTGGAGAATAGGTTCACCATTCTTCTTTATGGTAACTCCTTAGATATTGGAACACAGTTTTATTAGTTTAACACATTTTTTTTGTAAATTGAACATGAGAAAGCTTTCCAAATTACTCTTCTGATTCATTATTTGTATATCCACTTTTTTAAAATGAAGACATTAGCTGGTTTCATTTGTAACTCCATTTTAGCATCTTTTTCCAAATCACTTTTATACTCTGGCATTTTTAAAGCCAATTTCAGATCCACAAGATCCTTTTCTATATTACCTTTATCATCCATTTTTTTTAAAAAAAAAAATCTAATTCCATATTCAAATTAGCCTCAGTCTCTATTTTATTTAATAAAATGTTGTTCTATATCCTCTGTTATAGTATCAGACAATCATGTAAGTAATTCCTGAGTATATTGTTCCCAAACAGCCTTAATTTTTTGTATAGTCATTATTGCTCCATAGTATTAAAGGGTCACTTTAACTGTGCATTGTTCTTTCTTACTCCCTCTAACCAACCTTAAAGTTGGTTCCCTCTCCCAAGGGACAGTTTCTGACACTTAATTTCAAATTTTTTTATATTGTTTTGTAAATTTTTAAATGCTCCAAAGAAATATCCTATCCCCTTAACTTTCCAAAATCAACATTCTAGCTCCTTTTTTGCTGTTTTCCAAAGATTAACCTTTGTTAATCCTTAAACTTACTTAGAGCACCTTTATGTCCAAGTAAGAAGGAGATTCTTCCAGTGTAAAACACCTTCTCTTTTGGGAAGTTCTTAACATCCAAAAATTCATTAACAAGCAACTTCCTAAAACGCATAAGAGATATTATAAGTGAACCAAGTGACATTTTGAAGGTGTTGAATGTGGCTTAGGCAAGATGTTTTTTCCGCTGTCTCCCAGAGTTACTGGAGATCCCTATTTTACTCTCTATTTGCAGAGAAGCTCTGAATGGGGCAAACTGGTAGGTGACCCTAATCATTTCCTTAATCCAAAAGGAAGTTCTGAGGAGCCAATCTATCCACTGGCTCCTTATTTCACCATGGTCATCAGTTCCCCTCTTGTGGAGCCATCTTCAGTCCACTATTGGAAATCCAGATCAAAGCCCGTGCAGAAGGCAACCCAGCATAATAATATTAATGTAAAGATTACTGAGTCCTGAATTTAGAAATGAAGAGGTATTAATAAAAGTTAATAATAATAATAATAATAATAATAATAATAATAATAATAATAATAATAATAATAATAATAATAATAATAATAATAATAATAATAAAGTTGAAGCGACCTTGGAGGTCATCTAGTCCAACCCCTTGCTCAGGCAGGAAACCCTATATCATTTCGGACAAATGGCTGTCCAGTCTCTTCTTAAAAACTTCCAGTGTTGGAGCATTCACAGTTTCTGGAGGCAGGTTGTTCCACTGGTTAATTGTTCTAACTGTCAGGAAGTTTCTCCTTAGTTCTAGGTTGCTTCTCTCCTTGATTAGTTTCCATCCATTGCTTCTTGTCCTGCCCTCAGGCACTTTGGAGAATAGCTTGACTCCCTCTTCTTTGTGGCAGCCCCTCAGATATTGGAACACTACTATCATGTCCCCCCTTGTCCTTCTCTTCATTAAACTAGATATACCCAATTCCAGCAGCCGTTCCTTATATGCTTTAGCCTCCAGTCCCCTAATCATCTTTGTTGCTCTTCTCTGTACTCTTTCTAGAGTCTCAACATCTTTTTTACATCACGGTGACCAAACTGGATGCAGTATTCCAAGTGTGGCCTTACCAAGGCATTGTAAAGTGGTATTAACACTTCATGTGATCTTGATTCTATTCCTCTGTTAATGCAGCTTAGCACTGTGTTGGCCTTTTTGGCAGCTGCAGCACACTGCTGGCTCATATTTAAGTGATTGTCCACTAGGACTCCAAGGTCCCTCTCACAGTTACTACTATTGAGCAAGGTACCCCCTATACTATACCTGTGCATTTGGTTTTTCTTGCCTAAATGTAGAACCTTGCTTTTTTCACCATTGAATTTCATTTTGTTAGATAGTTCCCAGTGTTCAAGTCTGTCCAGATCCTTCTGTATCTTAAGCCTGTCTTCTGGAGTGTTGGCTATTCCTGCCAGATTGGTGTCGTCTGCAAATTTGATGAGTTCCCCATCTATCCCCTTGTCCAAATCGTTGATAAAGAAATTGAAGAGCAGTGGGCCCAGAACAGAGTCCTGGGGCACCTCACTACACACAGATGACTGTATGAGGCATCCATTCCAGAATTAGTCACCAGTTTCACTGCATATTCAATTTTATCTTCAATGTTACCATATAAGAAGTTACCAAAAGTTTTAATGGTTGAGTATTTTCAAATTCTAGACATGCTTCCTTTGATCCTGACAATCCTAGAAATGTCTCTGAAACAGAATGTGAATTTTCTTCCTGCATAGAACGAACACATTGTTCAGTTCTGTTGAAGCAGTTCCGAGCCATTGCGGTCGGGCCCATCTGAAACTCAGGACAGAAACTCAGAACCCGGCAGTGTTTTCCATGCTGAGCGAGTCAGGGGCTATAAGTTTCACCACATAAAGGTGACCCCTTTTTTGAGTCGTTTCCATGGGACACTATCCTCCGGTGATGTGAGGTGGGCAGTCTCTGATCCTGTCAGTGTAAAGACTGTTTTAATAAATCTTTATTAATTATTAGCATTTGGTGTCTTTCCTAGTGTTCACTTATTTTGGTATTTGACATGCAATGACACTGGCCAGCAGAGGTTGCTGCAAGGATGATCGTGGAAGAGAAAATGTGACTTAAACTAAGCTTAGTATTTTGAAAGGAAATAACTTTAGGACATTTTTACTATTCATTTGAGCTGGCAGGGAAAGCTTTTTATTGAAATTCAGCATATTTTGGAATTACCATTTTATTATTTAATAGCTCAGTAAAAATTATTCTACAGTAGTCTTAAAGACAATGTTAGGATTTCCTGTAGGGTTTTCCTTCCTTGCCACTTGCTTCATGTTTTCAGCATTGTACATGGTCATTTTTTCTCAATGTGAAACGTCTCCATTATCACCATCTGTGTGGGAAATTTCTCCATACTTGGAATGATAGCAACACCGTCCTTTCGTAAACTAAATGAAAACAAGACAAAAGGCACTGCTGTACAAAATAACAAAGTCAATCCTGTAGACCAAGATTGCACTACTGATGGGTGTCCTCTCCATGGCCTTCCATGGAGTGGAGAAAATTCTCTCTGACATGACCACCTTGTTCCAGCTGAGCAAGGAGAGAATTCTTTCTTGAAAACAAATGCTCCATTTCAACATAATCTTAGAGGAACAAGTTCATATTGCCCAGGCTGTAGTCACAAAAACCATCAATGCTGTTTCAGAGTTCTGAAGGAGCTGACAGATGTTATCTCAGAACCATTGCACCATATCTTTCAAAAATCCTGGAGCACCGGGGAGTACCTGAGGATTGGAAAAGGGCTGATATGGTTCCCATCTTCAAGAAAGGGAAGAAAAAAACAGACCCAGGAAATTACAGACCAATCAGTCTAACATCAATACCTGGAAAGATCCTGGAAAAGATAATAAAAAAGAGATCTGCAAACAACTAGAAGCAAACAAAGTTATAACTGGTAGCCAGCAAGGGTTTGTTAAAAACAGATCATGCCAAACCAATCTTTCATTCTTTGATAAAGTGACCAAATTAGTAAACCAGCGAAATGCTGTGGACATAGTATACTTTGATTTCAGCAAGACATTTGACAATTGCTTGGTAAACTAGAAAAAAGTGGAATAGATAACATCACCACCAGATGGATTTGAAGCTGACTGACAAACCATACTCAATGAGTAGTCCTCAATGATACTACATCCACATGGAGAGAAGTAAGCAGTGGTGTACCACAAGGCTCCGTCCTAGGCCCAATACTCTTCAATATCTTCATCAGTGACTTAGATGAGGGAGTTGAAGGGGAACTCATCAAATTTGCAGATGACACTAAACTGGCAGGAATTGCCAACATCCCAGAAGACAAGCTCAGGATTCAAAAAGATCTTGACAAACTGGAACAATAGGCCCTATCCAACAACATGAGTTTTAATGTGGAGAAAAACAAAGTTTTACATTTAGGCAGGAAATATCAAAGATATAAGTACAGATTAAGTGGGACCTGGCTCAAAAACAGTAACTGTGAGAGGGACTTTGGAGTCCTAGTGAATGATTACTTGACCATGAGCCAGCAATGTGCAGCAGCAGCCAAAAAAGCTAATACAACCCTGGGTTGCATAAACAGAGGCATAGAATCAAGATCACATGAAGTATTAGTACCACTTTATAAAGCCCTAGTGAAACCACACCTGGAATACTGCAACCAATTTTGGTCACCATACTACAAAAAAGATGTTGAGACCTTGGAAAAAAATCAGATAACAGCAACTAAGAGCAACAGCAACTGGAGACTAAAACATATGAAGAATAGCTGCAGGACTTGGGCTTGGCTAGTCTAAAGAAAAGAAGAAATAGGGGAGACATGATAGCAGTATTCCAGTATTTGAGAGGCTGCCATAAAGAAGAGGGGGTCAAATCATTCTCCAAAGCACCAGAGGGCAGGAAAAGAAACAATGGTTGGAAACTGATCAAAGAGAAGCAACCTGGAATTAAGGAGAAACTTCCTAACAGTGAGGTCAATTAACCAGTGAAACAGTTTGCCTTCAGAAATTGTGGGCGCTCCATTACTGGAGGTTTTTAAGAAGAGACTGGACAGTCACTTGTCTGAGATGGTATATAGGTTCTCCTGCTTGAGCGGGGTGCTGGACTAGAAGACCTCCAAGGTCCCTTCCAGCTCTTTTCTATTCCATTTCACTCAGCAAGTATACAGTTTGAAAACATTTTAACATTCACTCATGCAACATACCACACACATTCATTATGGAAAAGCTTATAAAGCAACATGTCACAGAATGTGAGGAATGCTGCATCTTATTCAGAATTTAACAGAATGCTTTGAAGTTTTTTAAAAAAGTGGAAGAGTAAAAGGAGAACAACCAAGTTTGCATCATGTTGATCTCCACCATCTTTCTGTATATTTGGGCTGTTGGTCAATGTTGACGAGAATGAGGTGCACTTCAATATTTTATTTATTTATTTATTTATTTTTTGGATTTATATCCCGCCCTTCTCCCGTAGGACTCAGGGCGGCTGACAATCTATTTAAAATACATACAAAACAATACAAATTTAAAATTAATTAAAAGGAATATTTAAATATTTGTCGAATTTTAAAATATAATTAAAACCCCCCTAAAAATTACCCTAGGCCAGTCCTGCA
>NW_015389657.1:0-12254 GCF_001527695.2 Protobothrops mucrosquamatus
AAGGGCCACAAATGGCTTCTGCTGAAGGTCTTTCAAGAAGAATAAAGTCACATATGGAAAGAGGAATGCCAGATGAATAGGATAGTTTCCCCCCCAAAAAAGGAAGGCAATAAAAAAATAACCAACCTACGAGGGAGAATAGAGAACAAAAGAAGGGAAAGGCTTACTTTTGTCGTTGAGCCTTGCAAAGCCTTTGTGTTGATTGCATCAGAATGTGGAACATATTAAGGCTGGTGGGTGGCCAAAACACCTAATTATTCTTCTGAGGAACTTAGCCAATGAACCAGAAACTACTAATGTAAGAGCTGAGTTTCAAAAACCAGAGAGGTTCAGAATGAAGAAGGGAGTGATAGAAGACTCCATACGATCCCCAGGTAGCTTTAACTTTTACAGCTAATATTTAATAGGAAAGGCAGAGGAAACGACAGCTGGAGTCAAGATGGGAACTAAAAGTCATAATAATTTGAGATATACAGTAAAGACCACTTTGTTAGCCAACAGTAAAGACTTAGGAGAGCTTAGCAGGGGAAAGTGAAAGTGAAAGTGATTACTTTAGCACGGTTATATCAAGACAACAAGAATTACCTCAACCAGTAGACTCACAACTGGCAGGGAAGAAATGAGGACAGTACGTGGTTTTATTTTCTTAGGCTTAAGGGTAGATAAAAAGGGGCAATAGGCTTTAGAATAAATGGGGAAATTAATCCTAGGGAAATTAATCCTAGCCTCCAGAAGTGGTGAATGCTCCAATGCTGGAAGTTTTTAAGAAGAGACTGGACAGCCATTTGTCTGAAATGGTATAGGGCAGGGGTAGGCAACCTTGGCTCTTTTATGATTCGTGGACTTCAACTCCCAGAATTCCTGAGCCAACATGGCTCAACTTGGAAACCTCTCCCTTTCCCCTCAGCATGGCTGGCTCAGGAATTCTGGGAGTTGAAGTCCACGAGTCATAAAAGAGTCAAGGTTGCCTACCCCTGGCCTAGGCAAAAGGAGCTTAAAGCCCTTTTTTAAGACCGGAGCAACAGTTACATTTGGAAATCGCTCAAGTAGACTCTTCCCTCATTCACTGGACTATAAGAACAGCAGGGGGAAAGAGATAGAACACAATTACAGGTAGTCCTCAACGTACGACCACAATTCAGCCCCAAATTTTTGTTGCTAAGTGAGACAATTTTTGAAAATGAGTGAATTCTGCTCCATTTTATGACCTTTCTTGCCACTGCTGTTGAGTGAATCACTGCAATTGTTATGTTAGTAACACAGTTGTTAACTGAATCTGGTTTTTCCCATTGACTTTGCTTGTCAGAAGGTCGCAAACGGTGACCACATGACCCCGGGACACAGCAACGGTCATAAATATGAGTCAGTTCCCCAAGAGTCTGAATTTTGATCATGTGACCACGGGCAACGGTCGGAAGGGTGAAAAACAGTCAAAAGACACTTTTTTCGATGCCGTTGTAACTTTGCACCGTCACTAAATGAACGGTTGTAAGTTGAGGACGACCTGTACTGCCCTTTCAACAAGAGTGTCCCGACCGCTTTATAGTCAAGAGCCTTGCTGGGAAACAAGTCGGAGGTTGTTTTGCTTCAAAAGGACGGAAAAATGGTTAGGAAGGAAGGAAAAGTTTTCCCTGGCTGTATTTATCCATGAGCAAGCTGGTTGCCGGGGCAACCAAACATATGCATTAGGCCTCCAGATGTTGCAACATCCAGACCCCATTCCTATGGGATGAGGCAATGCCTAGCAGAGTCCCTAGGGCCGTTGTCCTTTAAAAAGCAGCACATGAAAAGGATGGGACAGGCAAGGAGATAAAGGATAAAGTGGGGAAATTAAATAACCCCCCCCAAAAAAAAAACATGCCTCAATCATCCTTCTTTGTACCAGCATCAGATTTTCCACCAGCTTCCAGCTTGCACCATGTGGGTTATTTCTGAAGTCTCCTCCTTGAGATTTCTCTAGGATCAGGGCACATTCCTAAATAACACTAACCGAATATTGTATAAACAATGCAAAGCATTTTTTTTTCAGAGAAGAGCGGAGGAACGCCTATTCTAATTTTTTTTAAAAAAAAAAATGCTAGTGAACATATTAGTCCATCAAAGGAAATATGTCCAAAAGAAACAATGAGCTGCTTCAGATTAGTAAGGTCAGCTTAATTAACCTTATTAATAACTTGGGGGCTGGTGGAGGATGGAACAAAGAGCTGCAGTTTCATGCAGAGTATAAAAGAATTGGCTTAGCTTTCAGGGTTATGGTGGACAGAGAGGGTTTCCATCCTCTGTCACCATCTTTCTCCCTGACTATAGGGAATTCAGAATAACAGAATAATAAAGTTGGAAGGGACCTTGGAGGTCTTCTAGTCCACCCCTGCCCAAGCAGGAGACCCTATACCAGGGGTAGGCAACCTTGGCTCTTTTATGGCTTGTGGACTTCAACTCCCAAAATTCCTGAGTCAGCCATGCTGACTCAGGAATTCTGGGAGTTGAAGTCCACAGGTCATAAAAGAGCCAAGGTTGCCTAGCCCTACCAGAGGTGGCGAACCTATGGCACGGGTGCCAGAGGTGGCACTCAGAGCCCTCTCTGTGGGCACTCGCGCCGTCCCCCCAGTCCTAGGCCTTCAGCTGGGTTTTATAAAACCTTTTCGCTTTAGGCCTCCGCCGCGTGTGCAAAAAAAATTCAATCAATCAGTCAATTTCAACTTCTCGTGGGAAAAAAAAAGGTCTTGCAAAGTTGGAATTGATTAAACTTTTTAGTCCCAACCAGTCTGCCGTTACCACCGCAGCCGTGCCCACCCGATGGGCTACACCCAGCCAATGGGCCACACCCAACTGGCACCCGACGATGCATAAGTGGGTTTTGGGTTGCAGTTTGGGCACTCGGTCTCTAAAACAGTGGTTCTCAACCTGTGGGTCGGGACCCCATTTGGGGTCGATCGACCATTTCACGGGGGTCGCCAAGCAAGGCTGTCCGCCATTTTTTTTGTCTGCCATTTTTTTTGTCCATTTTTTTCCCCTTTTCCGGCGGGTGCCTTACCTCCCTTGGGCTGGGCCAGCTGGTGGTTGGCCTGCTCCGTCTCTGCTGCTTGCCAGCTACGCCTCGGCCGGCGCAGGGGGCGGAACCACGCATGCGCGGCGCTCCTGGGCAGGGAAAGTCCTCGACTTACGACCGGTTGGGTAGTCCTCGACTTACGACCGGTTCAGTCCTTGACTTATGACAGGTTTAGTCCTTGACTTACGACCGGTTTAGTCCTCGACTTACGACCGGTTGGGGTCGCGGCATTAAAAAGGTTGAGAACCACTGCTCTAAAAGGTTTGCCATCACTGCCCTACCGTATATCCTTTCAGACAGGTGGCTGTCCAGTCTTTTCTTAAAAACCTCCAGTGATGAAGCATCTACAACTTCTGAAGGCAAAGCTGTTCCACTGGTTAATTGTCTTCACTGTTAGGAAGCTTCTCCTTAATTTCAGGTTGCTTCTCTCCTTGATTAATTTCCATCCATTGTTTCTTGTCTTGCCTTCTGGTGCTTTGGAAAATAGGTTGACTCTCTCCTCTTTGTGGCAGCCCCTCAATATATTGGAACCCTGCTATTCCTCTGCAGGCAGTTTCTAGTCCTCTGTCTACATACTAATATAACTCTCCTGTCTGTTTATCTGTTTGTAACCCTTAAATAATCAAAATGGTGTGTCCTAATGCAACAGTTTTTGAATCAAAATACTTCACACGTGCTAACCTAGAGAATGCATACAAAATTCAGGACCCATTACTCCCATGGAATTGAAATATCCAGGATGTTCAGACAGTTTTATTTGCAAAGTTGTATCCGTTGCAGCATCCCTATGGACACATGGTTGTGATTTCCAATGTTCTCTGCCACCTTCCCACAAGCCAAGTCAATAGAAAAGCTGGCAGGAAGTCCAAAATCACTCCTGCTTCCACTGTTTTTTCCTGCCAGTGATCATTCTGTCATCCCTTTAGGAAAATAAATATTGATCAAAGATGACCCAACGGGTCGTAGGTTGTCTAGTGACTACTAAAGGCCCTTGACAAATTTTTCTGTGCATTGGAATAAAAGGCTATTGTGGAAGAATTTAAGCAATTTGAATATTAATAAATGTCTTTGCGTGGAACTCCTGACCACAGTAAGACTTCAAACTGTAGCAGTAAATATTTAGCAATCATTAGAAGCGAGTAGATACATAATGTTGAAAGAAAAATCAGGTCCACTTCCAAGCCAGGATTAAGATGGTGGAAATAAAATGGAGTCTAAGATGCTGGAAATAAAATGGAGGCTGCTTAGGAAAAAAGGTTCCTGTTTATTGATGAGCAGAACCAACAACAGCATATAGTTCTGGGACCGCTGGCAAAATGGAGTTGAGAGTAGATGGGTTTTAAAACCTTCTTTGGGGCTTTGTGTTTGAGATGCCTGTTCTGAAATGCACTTTGACCTATACTTAAGTACTTTTGGTATTCTAATTATTGTTGCCTGCCTCCCATTGTAGCTGACAAATCATGTCCTGTCCTTGGAGCTAGGTGGGGGAATGTAAATTCTTAATCCCATCAGCTGTGGGGGCTGAAGGCACTTTGCTTATGAATAGTGTGCCCCAGTCTTTCTGAATGGATTACCAAATCTCCATTTCTAAAGATTGGCCTCCTCAGGTTTCTGGCTAAGGAGAAGAAGACTGGGACTGTTTCTGCCTAAGATTTTTTTCTCCATTTCTTCTTCAGGGGAAATATTCTAGCCTGCCTCTTTTAATATTCCCCAAAATATTTAATTCTCGGGGGTGGGGTGCTGACTTCCTACAAAAAGCATAGTTTGTATATTGGATCTGTGGCTAGGCTTCATAACAGTACTTTTCAACTTTGGCCACTTTAAGATGGGTGGCCTTCAACTCCCAGAATTCCCCAGGCAACCAACGCTGCTTCAAGAGAAAATTGGTCAGGTCAGTTGGACCAGCCAAAGCTGTGGTCTAACATTTAACAAACACATTTGGTGGTTAAAGCATAGCAATTGCGGTCTATTTTAAAATGCTGTCTTTTTACAATTAACTTGTGACTAATCATGTTTATAATCTTGTATTTCTTTGATGCCTGATTGGAAATACACCTTGGGCCTCAAAGTACTGTTGGAAGAAAAGTCTTCACGATGGTTCAATCCAAGCCGGAGATAAACAACATGGCGACTGCTTTAGAAAGAAGGTTGCAGTTTATTGAAGAGGAGAGCCAGACAGAAAGATGGCTCTGGCAGAAAAGAGAGGAAAAAGGGCTGAGCACATGTAGGGAGTGGATTTTTATACCCTCTGGAGCCTTTTGTTTGGAGTTGCTTCCTGTTCCTCTTTTGAGGCTTTGTATTTCCTGTGTCATGTGTTTTGACCTGTGTCTGGGTGTGCCCTTTGGCATCTGTGGGTTAATCCTATTATGTCCTGTCTTAGAGTTTGGATGGGGTATGTAGATTTTAGGTGTCTTTGTCTTCTTAATCTTCTAGCTCCAACCTTCCTGGATTTACATCTGCATTTCTATAGAGCTGGTTTCTGCTTGGGGGAGGGAGACAGAAAAACTGGGCATGCTTTTCTGCCTCTTTAAGGTCCTTTGAGGAAATATATTTTCCTGCTCTTTTAATATTTCCTTCTAAAGGGGGGCTGACTTCCCACAATACAAAGACCCGCAACTCAGGCCTGTAGTACTGACATCTCATCAAAGGTATTTTTGCAAAAAGAATTTTTTGGATTTTGCACAGTCTGGTTCCCTGGAAGAATTGTGGAGAATATTTCTACTTGGCTGTGTAGCTGAATTCCCCCCTCCCCCCTTTTCATTATGTCGTTATAAATCTTAGAACGTTGTTTTTATACATTGATAATATTTACATTCTGTTTAAATACCTTAGAATATTGAAAAGAGAAAAGAGAAAGAAGAAAAACAATTCTAACGACGTTAATTGCAATTTAGGATAGCAATATTATAAGCCTGACACTATTTGGCTTTTTCATCCAGAGTTGAATGTAGCATTGAAAACAACCTCCACTCCAATTCACATCAAAATAATTGTTATATGCTAGAGCAGTGGTTCTCAACCTTTTTAATGCCGTGACCCCAACCGGTCGTAAGTCGAGGACTAAACCGGTCGTAAGTCGAGGACTAAACCGGTCATAAGTCGAGGACTACCCAACCGGTCGTAAGTCGAGGACTTTCCCTGCCCGGGAGTGCCGCACATGCGTGGGTCCGCCCCCTGCACCAGCCGAGGCGTAGCTGGCAAGCGGCAGAGACGGAGCAGGCCGACCACCAGCTGGCCCAGCCCAAGGGAGGTAAGGCACCCACCGGAAAAGGGAAAAAATGGTGGACAAAAAAAATGGCGGACAAAAAAAATGGCGGACAGCCTTGCTTGGCGACCCCCGTGAAATGGTCGATCGACCCCAAATGGGGTCCCGACCCACAGGTTGAGAACCACTGTGCTAGAGGCTTTGATCTTAAAACCTCTGGTAACTTATTAAAATCTCTCTTGTGTTATTTTATTTTTATTTTATTTTATTTGTGTAGCCACCTACTTGCTCACAGCGACTCTAGGTGACTTACAGATAATTAAAACACAAAATAGTAAAAATAAAAATAATAAAAAGTAAAAAAAAATAAAAAAATAATAATAAAAAAAAACCCCATCCCCCCCTTGTATTGCTACTTTGTGCGTGTACTCATGAATACCTATTCATAAAAGGAAAACATAAACAGAGCACACTGAACAAGAATCAATTCCTGAGAAACCCCACCAAATAAAGTAAAAAAAGAATATATAATTTAAAAAGTAACTATTGGGTTTCTGACTCCCCCCCCCTTTGTATACAGCTGCTGTTTTGCAATATTTATAGATATTTGGGCCCCATTATAAAGCTGATTTGTAGGTTTGTTTTTAGTTTTGCGGGATGAACAAGTCTGATGCTGCATAACTGCACAGGCTTATGCAGTTAGTCCTCAACTTACAACAGTTTGTATAGTGACCATTGGAAGTTACAATGGCACTGAAAAAATTGACTTATGACCGTTTTTCACACTTTATGACCGTTGCAGCATCCCCAGGGTCATGTGATTTACATTCAGATGCTTGGCAACCGATTCATATTTATGATGGTCACATTGTCTCAGGGTCATGAGATCCCCATTTGCAACCTTCTGACAAGCAAAGTCATTGGGGAAACCAGATTCACTTAACAACCATGTTACTAATTTAACAACTGCAGTGATTCACTTAACAACTGTGGCAAGAATAGTCCTTAAATGGGGCAAAACTCATTTAACAAATTTCTCTCCCCCCCTTTTATATCCTCTCTTCTCTCCCCCCTTTATATCCTCTCTTCTCTCCCCCCTTTTATATCCTCTCTTCTCTCTCCCTTTTATAACCTCTCTTCTCTCCCCCCTTTTATCTCCTCTTCCCCCTTTTATCTCCTCTCTTCTCTCCCCCTTTTATCTCCTCTCTTCTCTCCCCCCTTATATCCTCTCTTCTCTCCCCCCTTTATATCCTTTCTTCTCTCCCACTCTTTATAACCTCTCTTCTCTCCCCCTTTTATATCCTCTCTTCTCTCCCCCTTTTATATCCTTTCTTCTCTCCGTTCAGCGTCCCCATGGTCACGTGAGCAAAATTCAGATGTTTGCCAATGGGCTCATACTTATGACGGTCGCAGTGTCCCGAGGTCATGTGATCTCCTTTTGACAAGCAAAGTCAATGAGAAAAACAGATTCACTTAACAACCCGGTTACTCATTTAACAACTGCAGTAATTCTGTCAACAGCTGTGGCAAGAAAGGTCATAAAGGTTGTAAAATGGGGCAAAACTCACTTAACAACTGTCTTGATTAGCCACAGAAATTTGGGCTCAGTTGTCACCAGGAGTTGTGACCCGTAGTGAGTTGTGCTAGACCCCCTTGGGATGGCATGCTTATGTGGTTAAAAAAAAACTGGGAAAGCATTAAACGGCTTAAGCAAGAAACAAGCTCAGCCGTTCCTGAAGATTCTGTTGTTGTCTTGCAATGGTGGAATGTTAGATCAGCTACAAACATTAGCCGGTTTCTCAATTTTATTCTCTAGAGTTTAATCACATACCAAAAGAATCTGGTTTTGATAGCAGAGGTTAATCCTGGAATGTTTGTATTAAGAAAAGGCTTAGTTTGCATTGCTAAGAACCACTGCAGAGAATTACTACATATGCAACTTTTTCACACTGCAGTTATAAGCATAAGCCAACTGGATGAAGCAGCTTAAGAAATATATTTTTTCTAGATTTCGGCTCTTTATTGCATTGTGGACCCAGTGGTGGCCTGCTGGCCTTTTGGGGACCCCACTTATCATACCTAGTGGATTCCTTGAAGGTTGACAATTCTCCTGCTCCTTTTACCCACTGGATGGGAAGGGGAGAGGGAGGGGAAAAGGGAAGGGAAGAGGAAGAGGAAGATTACAGGTTTAGTCTAACACAGTGGTGGCGAACCTATGGCACGCGTGCCAGAGGCGGCACTTGCACCAGCAGCCCCCCTGGAGGAGAGTCGCCCCCAGGCTCAGCCTGCGCGGAGTAGCATAGCCAAGAACATGGCAGCCAGACAGCAGGGATAAGACTCCGCCCTCATGCCCTTTGCGTGCAGATGCTGCTGCGGGGCGCGGGCAGAGGGCGTGGCCACCATGGCGCTACAGGGCCGCCTGGGCGATCTTTGGCAGGCAGTGGAGGCAGTGGGTGGCCCTGCAGACAGGCGGGGTGTAAGCGGAGCGGGGGGTGGCAGGGGGCGGGGCGGTTTTGGGGCACTCGGCCTCTAAAAGGTTCGCCATCATTGGTCTAACACCTTGCCCAAGGCTGGAGTCATTATACCATTCCAGACAAATGGTTGTCCAGTCTTGTCCCTCAGATAGCTCATATTTCATGTGCAGCAGGAAAAAAACAGACAGAAGCTGATTTCTGGGTGAACTGGCGACCGAAAATTATGTTGTGTGTTCCTACTTTCCAAAATGGTTTGGTGTAAAAATGAAGCAAAGATATAAAATAATAAAACAAGAGTCATATAAAGAGCCAACAAAAGTGTGCGTATGTATTATGGAAAAATCTTCCATACATCAACTAGCTAGAAGTAGATTTTTGTAGTGTTCCTGAATACGGGGGGGGGGGGGGAAGCAAGCCTCTGGGATTTTACAAATTATAATAACAGATTGTAATAATTATCTGATAGTCATATATTCTATTAGGTCACTTTCTAGAACAGGCAGAAGTTCAAATCAGGAAGGGATTTGGTGGTGGCCACACCAAGGGATCATTTAATGACTCCAAAATAGGACATTTCTCATTACTAAGGAACACCAAACAAGCTACTGAAATCCCACCAGGGGAGATTTTGCTGCTGCTGCTGCCAGAATAATAATTCTTAAGAGTATTTCTGAATATTCAAAATATTTCATTAGGCACTATTTTCATGTAACTCTCATAACACTCCAGAAAGTAGTTAACGTCCTTCTATTCTGAATTAGAACTGACTTGGCTAAGGCCAGTTAGGAAGTACATGGAGAGAACTAAACTTCTAGGGCAGGATTGATGAATGATAACAGCCTTTCCTAGAAGTTCATAAAAGTTCATGGAATCAGAAGGGCTGAAAAAGACCTCAGAGATCTTCTAGTCCAGGGTTGTCAAATTGCCGGCCCGCAGGCCAGATGCGTTGCGTGGAAGCCGCGCCCACCCCAGCTCAGGCAAGGGGAGAAAAAGTCATGATACATCGTGACACATCACGTGACGCAGCAAATTTGGCACCCTTGTTCTAGTCCAGGGCTTTTCAACCTTTTCACCCATTGTACCACTTTTAGGATACGGCAATATCCGAGTACCACCAGTTGCCTAGCAAGGTGTCAAAAACTTGATGACCCCCCCCCAAAAAAGGAAAAAAGTGATAAAGTACTGGTAGTCCTCGACTTACAACAGTTCACTTAGTGACTGTTTAAAGATACAATGGCACTGAAAAAAGTGCCCCCCCCAAGCCACAGCCGAGCAAGACACCTGCCTGCCCACCCTGCGGCGTTCTTCCTCCTGTCCGAGGTTTTCATTGTTGTGAGCATTTCTGTTGAGGATTGGCAGCGGGGGTTGGGTGAGGGGGTGTTTGGTTTTTATTCCCCCCGTCTGCTGGGTGGTTGCAGCAGGTTTTGGTCACTTCACATGACCCTGGGACACTGGGACCGTCATAAATATGAATCAGTTGCCAAGCATCTGAATGTAAATCACAAGACCCTGGAGATGCTGCAACATTCCAGCTGATCGGCGCTTTTTCTGGGCTCAGCAGAAGCACCAGGATCAGCGCTGAGCTCCAGCTGGAGCCTGGCGCTGATCCTGGCGCTTCCGCTGAGCCCTGACAGCCCTGCAGCTCCAGCCATCTCTCACTCAGGCTTCTGTGGTGCTGCCACCGGTTCAGCTCATTCCCCTCCCCCCCTACCACTTTTCTAGGATGGTTGCGTACCACCAGCCCTGTTCTAGTCCACGGGTCGGCAACCCGCGGCTCTGGAGCTGCATTGGCTCTGAGCGTTCTCCTGCGGCTCCCAGCCTCCTCTGCCATTTGCAGCAAGAGAGACAGAGAGTGGCATTTGTGCTTCCATTCTCTCTCTCTCTCCCTCTCTCTCTCTCTCTCTCTCTCTCTCTCTCTCTGTGTGTGTGTGTGTGTGTGTGTGTGTGTGTAAAAAAGAGAGTGGCCGCACGCTGTTCTCGGACAAGCTGATAAGCTTATTGGGCAGGGTTCCTGCCTTTGCTGCGTCTCAGCAGGAAGCAGGAAGCAGCAGCTCTCTCTCTCTCTCTCTCTCTCTCACACACACACACACACACACACATTCACACTGAGTGGGGGAAGAGGACTGGCAGACCAAGGGCAGGAGAGAGCCAGCCCAATAAGAATGTGTGTCAGCTTGTTGGAAAACAGTGTGAAGCCAGCTTGCCAGGTGAGCAGAAGGTCGGAGAGAGGGAGGGGGGAGAGAGGGAGGGAGACAAAGAGAGGGGGAGAGAGGGAGAGAGAGAGAGAGAGAGAGAGAGAGAACTCATGTACAGCAGCCTCTATTTCTTTTTAATTAAACTCTTCAATCAAGCTCCCCTCCTCTTGCGTGCGCATGCGCATGCAAGTTTTGCAGCTCCCAATGCTTTCTTTTCTCTGGGAAACGGGTCCAAGTGGCTCTTTGAGTGTTTAAGGTTGTTCTAGTCCAAACCCCCACCTAAGGTAGGAGACCTTATTCCATCCCAGAAAAATGGCTGTCCAATCTTTTCTTGAAGATCTCCTGCAAAAGGGCACCCACGACTCCAGAAGGCAATTTCATTCCCGTTTCTTTGGTCTCTGTCTTTCCCCATTCCTTTTCCTAGGTTTTCCTCAAGAATGTTTACACGCCATCATTTGCCTCATTTCTGATCCATGACTGACGACCCAGAAGAGAATATTTGGAGGGGGGGAGACATCCACTTGTCTCAGGTTCTGTGTTCAGAGAAGTAGGGAAAGGAGGAACAAATTTTACTTTGTTTTGTTTTTATTGCATTTGTTGTATTTATTTATTCAATTTATTTGGCCCCCATTTCACTCTCAAGCAACTCTGGACCAGTCCCTCTCCCTCAGCCCAACCCACCTCACAGGGCTGTTGTTGTGGGGAAAACAGGAGGAGGAAAAATGATTAGGTATGTTGCCCACCTTGAGTTATTTATAAGAATAATAAAGAATTTTTAAAAATCTGAAAAATAAAACAAAAATAAATAGCATGTGTAAATTGAATTGGATCCCGAAGGTGTAGAATAAGCAGAGCCAGGAGGTGGAGTTAAGCAAGTCATCAGTCTAGAACTGTTACATTCCCACAGTCTTAAGTCAAACCCCTCTTGAATTCTGTTGACACTTATCTAGCGTCAATTTACTATTGAATGTTTCCTGACTACAGTCTTGTGTATTGGCTTGAGCAATAAATCTTAACTGCAGCTTAATGTACAGTCCTGATTCTTCACACCTGACAGGGTGACTTAGTGCCCAAATTCTGGTTTGATCAGCTCCAAAGAGGAAAGAGCTGGAGAATCACACTGAAAGGCTAGAATTAATAATAATAATAATAATAATAATAATAATAATAATAATAATAATAATAATAATAATAATAATAATAATAATAATAGTAAAGTTGGAAGGGACCTTGAAGGTCATCTAGTCCAACCCCCTGCTCAGGCAGGAAACCCTATACCATTTCGGACAAATGGCTGTCCAGTCTCTTCTTAAAAACTTCCAGTGTTGGAG
>NW_015389657.1:15136-17670 GCF_001527695.2 Protobothrops mucrosquamatus
CTGACCTCTTTCGAAGCCTCTGTGTCCTTTCCTAAATTTACATCCCTTATAATTGAATCACCTACCAGAAGGTAGCTTCTCTTTTTGGATGCCTTTCTGTTCTTGCATGACTGATGTGTAGTAGCTGATTCACACTTCTCCCTGTCGAAATCTAGTTCTTCGTCTTGGATCACAATCCCCTGCTTATTTGAGTTATCTATTGAACAGCTATCCTTAGTCTGAAGCTCAGCTCTCAGATCCTTCTTCAAAAGGCGATCTCACCATTTTGTAATTAATGAATGATACATTGAAAATTGTATTTTTATGACCACTTAAAGCCCACATTTGCTTATTCACATTCCACTATTTCTTATTTTTCTATTTTCATTAGTTTTATATGAGTTATTTCTTATTTCCTGTTTTATATACTTTGCCTTAAGATGTTTATGTTTTTAAGAAAGTGGGGGGGTGTATATATCCACTGGAAGTTAGGAAAGCAACAGGGATAACATAAATACTCAAGTGATCTATTCATGCAGATCAAGCCCAGCCATACCCTGGACCAGGGGTAGACAACCTTGGCTCTTTTATGACTCGTGGACTTCAACTCCCAGAATTCCTGAGCCAGCCATGCTGAGGGGAAAGGGAGAGGTTTCCAAGCTGAGCCATGCTGGCTCAGGAATTCTGGGAGTTGAAGTCCACAAGTCATAAAAGAGCCAAGGTGGCCTACCCCTGCCCTGGACCATCTTTCTGTTGCTTGTACCAGCTGGTTAGGCAGATGCCTCCAGGAAGCACAAAAGCGAGATACTAAATTTTCCCTGTTCCAAATGTCAATTGGGACTACATTGGTGTGGAGAGATTAGGCAAGGGTTGGGAAAGAAAAAAGAAAGAAAAAATATATATTCTGGACAACCTTAGCTCCAGGAAACAGAAGATAATTTAGAAAGATAGGCTCCAATGTTTTTCCAAACCTGGCTAAGAATTGTAGAAGTTGTGATCCAAACTAATTTGGAACATGCCTTGGCATTTGTTGGAGATGGGATTGAAAATCTTCTCAAGTCTGGTTGATGTGTTCTCTTATTCCCAATCATCTGTCAAGAAGAACAGAAAAGTCAAGGATGAGAATGTTTTAAATCAGATGTGCTTATCTCTCAGAGGCAGAGAAGGAATGGTCTTTCTCTGGACTTTAAAAACAAACAAACCTGGTATTCTTCATGAAAGGCTTTGTGTTATATTATTTGATTATCCGTCTGCTCAGTTTCTAAGCCAGCTCAATTGTCCAAGCGACTCCAGACAATCTGCAACACATTAAAATAATGAAGCAAGTAGACACTGGTCATCATCATTGTCAACAACAACAAAATTGAAGATTAGTCCATCAGGGAAGAAAAAATCAAATGCCAAGGAATAAAATCCAAATTTTATTGGATCACAAGTCAACAGCTTCAAGGCCTGTTAAAAGAGAGTTGTTTTAAGGAAGGGGTGTCAAACAGCTGGCCCGTGGGCCAGTTTCATCATACTGAAACTGGCCCACCCCATTGCCGGCAATGCAAAAAGAATTGTGATACGTCACGACACGTCACGTGATGTGCCGAGTTTGACACCCGTGTTTTAAGGGGATTTCTTAAATGATGACATAGTTTGTGTCTTGCAGACTTTGAGAAGGATTGAGCTCACAGGGCAGAGGTGGCCACCAAAAATGTACATTTCTGAGATCCAACAAGACAACAGCAGATATAACTAAAGAGAAGCAGTGAGGAGGAAGAGGAGGAGGAGGAGGAGGAGGAGGAGGAGGAGGAGGAGGAGGAGGAGGATAATGACAACAATCTCGGAGTCCTAGTGGACAATCACTTAAATATGAGCCAGCAGTGTGCTGCAGCTGCCCAAAAAGCCAACACAGTGCTAGGTTGCATTAACAGAGGGATAGAATCAAGATCATGTGAAGTATTAATACCACTTTACAATGCCTTCGTAAGGCCACATTTGGAATACTGCACCCAGTTTTGGTCACCACGATGTAAAAAAGATGTTGAGACTCTAGAAAGAGTGGAGAGAAGAGCAACTAAGATGATCAGGGGACTGGAGGCTAAAACATATAAGGAACGGTTGCTGGAATTGGGTATGTCTAGTTTAATGAAGAGAAGGACGAGGGGGACATGATAGCAGTGTTCCAACATCTCAGGGGCTGCCACAAAGAAAAGGGAGTCAAGCTATTCTCCAAAGCGCCTGAAGGCAGGACAAGAAGCAATGGATGAAAACTAATCAAGGAGAGAAGCAACCTAGAACTAAGGAGAAACTTCCCGACAGTTAGAACAATTAACCAGTGGAACAACCTGCCTCCAGAAGCTGTGAATGCTCCAACACTGGAAGTTTTTAGGAAGAGACTGGACAGCCATTTGTCCGAAATGGTATAGGGTTTCCTGCCTGAGCAGGGGGTTGGACTAGATGACCTCCAAGGTCCCTTCCAACTTTATTATTATTATTATTATTATTATTATTATTATTATTATTATTATTATTATTATTATTATTATTATTATTATTATTATTATTAT
>NW_015389657.1:18142-34216 GCF_001527695.2 Protobothrops mucrosquamatus
TCACCATCAGATAGAAATAGAAATAAAAATAGAATCCTAGGGCGGGAAGCAAATTGGAAGTCTTCTAATCCAACCCCCTCCCAAAGCAGGAGTTGGACACCCAGACAAATGGGTGTCCAATCTTTTCTTGAAAACCTCCCAAAATGGAGCACCCACAACTCTAGAAGACAAGCAGTTCCATTGCTTAACAGTTCTCACCGTCAATCATTGCTCACTTTTGCTGCCTAAGAGACACCTTCCCCTTCTGATTTTGCAAATAATATTCTTAAATGGAAAGTATTTCTCTGTGTTGTTTCCAACAATGTACACACTCCCTTTATTTATGCATTTTGGTATGTGAGTCTCGATGATGGAGAAGAACAGTATTGCAGTAATCAGAGAAATATGCAAAAACCAAAAGATCACTGCATTTCAGTTTTTGTTGTTGTTGTTAATTGTGAAGTCGTCTCCGACCCATCGCGACCCCATGGACAACGTTCCTCCAGGTCTTCCTGTCCTCTACCATCTTCTGGAGTCCATTTAAGTTCACGCCTACTGCTTCAGTGACTCCATCCAGCCACCTCATTCTCTGTCGTCCCCTTCTTCTATTGCCCTCCATCTTTCCCAGCATTAGGCCCTTCTCCAGTGAGTCCTTCCTTCTCATTAGGTGGCCAAAGTATTTGAGTTTCAACTTCAGGATCTAGCCTTCTAAAGAGCAGTCAGGGTTGATTTCTTCTAGGACTGACCGGTTTGAACGCCTTGCAGTCCAAGGGACTCGCAGGAGTCTTCTCCAGCACCATAGTTCAAAGGCCTCAATTCTTTGTCGCTCCGCCTTTCTTATGGTCCAACTTTCACATCCATACATTGCAACTGGGAAAACCATGGCCTTGACTATACGCACTTTTGTTGGCAGGGTGATGTGTCTGCTTTATAGTATGCTGTCTAGATTTGCCATAGCTTTCCTCCCCAGGAGCGAGCGTCTTTTAATTTCTTGGCTGCAGTCCCCATCTGCGGTGATCTTGGAGCCGAGGAAAATAAAATCTGTCACTACCTCCATTTCTTCCCCATCTATTTGCCAGGAATTGAGAGGGCCGGATGCCATGAGTTTGGTTTTCTTAATTTCAGTTTTAGATTAAATTATTGATCAGTTTCTTCCATCTTTGAATATTGATTTGCTCCTGGAGGCTATTCTTGTCATCCTTTTCTTCTTGATCCTAGAAACACTCACGGCAGTTCAAGCGAGTCCTGTGATTTGTGACAAGTTCATTTGTTATGTTCATCCTGGTATTACGAGTATCAAGTGAGCTGTTGATAAACCCAAGGTCATCCTTTTGGATTTTTATGTACCGGTACACATTATAGGAGGAATGCTGTGGTCTCTGGTGCAAAACAGCCAATCCGGTAACATCTTCATTGACTTGCAACTTATATTAAAAAACAGAAACCTTGGTGAATTGTAGCTCACTTTATTAGATGCCCCGATCCTGAGGAATGCTGAGAGTTGAAATCCACATATCTGAAAGTTGCAAGTTTGAAAAAACACGGGGATAGAGTAAGGATTTAAATTGGGAGGAATGGGAGGAGGGAGGGAAGGGAAAATAGATTGGTAATTCAGATGTAGATTGATGAGCAGCACTTTATCCATTAATAATTATAAAGTGTTAAATCACATCACTTTACAACTGTTAATTTTAAACAAAGCCTTCTCTGTTTGTTGAGATCTTTCATGATAACCTGAAATAATAATAATAGAACAGAACAGAATAGAATAAAATAGAATATTCTTTATTAGTCAAGTGTGATTAGACACCTCACATGTCCAATCACATGTTAGATGTTAGATCTAACATGTTAGATACATGTTACAAATCTTTGATTTCTAATATTTGATTTTGAAAACTGACATTCATCCAATTTTGCCCAGTGGAATCAACACTGACTTGAAAGCACACATGGTCAAGACCAGGGGTCTCCAAACTTGGCAACTTTAAGACTTGTGGATTTCAACATGGCTGGCTGAGGAATTCTGGGAGTTGACGTCCACAGGTTGGAGACCCCTGGTCAAGACCAAAACTGAGAGGGACACATGGCAAGTCTTTCAAGTTGACTTCTTTATTGTTTCACACCAACAGACAGAATCTTGCCAGACAGAGATCTCTTTTCTCTGCATCTACAACAGTGTTTCTCAACCTTGACAATTTTAAGGCATGTGGACTTCAACTCCCAGAATTCCACAGCCAGCAATGCTGGCTATGGAATTCTGAGAGTTGAAGTCCACATGCCTTAAAATTGTCAAGGTTGAGAAACACTGATCTACAATATACTCTGGGAACTATTAAGGAGGAACAATCTTTGCTCTCTATCTCCCACACATAATATCTGGGCTGAGTTGCCTCTTATTTCTCTGGAATGCAATTCCTTCCTCCTGAAATTCACCTCCTCAGTACATTATTCTATCACACACACACACACACACACACACACACACAAAACACACACACACACACACACACACATTACTTCTCAGGTCACAAGTGAGTCCTGCTTAGTCTAGAATAGGGGTAGGCAACCTTGGCTCTTTTATGATTCATGGACTTCGACTCCCAGAATTCCTGAGCCAACCATGCTGAGGAGAAATGGAGAGGTTTCCAGGGTAAGCCATGCTGGCTCAGGAATTCCGGGAGTTGAAGTCCACGAGTCATAAAAGAGCCAAGGTTGCCTACCCCTGGTCTAGAAGCATGGCTGCCTTGTGACAAAGGATAGGCCAACCTCCTAATAACCCTGATTCTACACAATAAAGAGACACCGGCTGGTAGTCTAAGATTACTCCTTCAGCTTCTGTTTGCCCCCAGCCCTTCCAAAACGGGTGCTAATGTTGCCTTCAAAAGAAGAAAAACGGGAGAACAGCTTCCACCATCCGCTATTTCTTTGGTGACCCTGGTGAAGCCATGTGAAAGAGGAGTGGAGGGACTTTGACCCATGAGTCAGTTCTTGGCTTGCTTGTTTTTTTCTCCCCAGAAACCTAGACAAATTCCACAGGCCTTGAAACTCTGCTGCTGCTGCTGCTGCTATTGTGACTATACCCCCCCCCCCAAAAAAATAAGGCCGAATTCAAAAGAGGATTCCTAAGTCCTTCGCTAATGAGAGAATCGAGAAGATGAGGCCAAGGCTAAGGAATGAAGGATGGTTGTGAAGGGAATCAAATCTCAGCATGTGAGAGCTGTTGCAACAAGTCTGCCTGCCAAGGCTCCTAGGCCAGTTCCAGAGGCACGCCAGGCCGACATCTAACAGGTACAGCCTTGCACAAAAAATGCCTTTGCCCTTTATTTATTTGTTTGTTTGTTTGTTTACATTATTGTTTTTTAACTGCCCCTCTCCCTTAAAGAGGAGTTTTCCCCCACCCTTTTACACAATGACCTGCTTTTTTTTTTTTTTTATTGCTTGGGTTTTATCTTAGCAGCTGTTGTTTTGAATGTAATATCTTTGGAAAATGTCAAAAACAAACATTAAAACACAAACTAACATAAAAGGGAAAAGGGGAAGGGAATAACAGGACAAGTTAAAAAGTGACAAAAACATACGTCAAATATATAAACAAAAGGACCACCACCTTTTTTTTTTTTTTTTTTTTTGGTACAAAGATAATAATACAATACAACCTCAGAGACAGGTTGCTGTATTGCATTATCATCTTTGTACAAGTTTTTCAAAGTTTAAATGAATAATACCAATATTTAAAATAACTTCAATATTAATAATCAATATTCTATTCATAATATATTCTTCCCTTAATTTTAATTTAACACATAATAAATAGTCAAAAGTGAATAAGCACAACATTTGAAAAACCACAATATTTTCATAGTTGAATCATTAATGATGATGATGATGATGATGGGTACAATCCCAAAACAACTGGAGCACCACTTGAACACCATTGGCATTGACAAATTCGCCATTAGTCAATTGCAAAAGGCGGCCTTACTAGGAACTGCTTCCATCCTGCGACGATATCTGTAATACCATCAAACATCCACATCTGCCTATCCCAGGTCCTTGGGAAGGACTGGATAGGTAGACAAAAATGCCAAATCCAGTCTGAACATCTGGCTGACTATGTGATGATCAATAATAATAATAATAATAATAATAATAATAATAATAATAATAATAATAATAATAATAATAATAATAATAATAATAATAATAATAATAATAATAATAGAGAAAGTCATAGAAAATGATAAAGTTAAACTCTGGGACTTCAGAATTCAAACAGACAAGCACCTGTAACATAACAACTTAACAATTGTTGATAAGAAAGACAAAAATGTCAGGATAGTGAATGTGGCAGTGCCTGGAGACAGCAGAATAGATGAGAAAGAACTGGAGAAGATAACAAAATACAAAGACCTTCAAATAGAAATAGAAAGACTGTGGCAAAGGCAAGCAAGGGTAGTACCAATAGTAATAGGCGCCTTGGGTGCAATCCCAAAACAACTGGAGCACCATTTGAACACCATTGACATTGACAAATTCGCCATTAGTCAATTGCAAAAGGCGGCCTTACTAGGAACTGCTTCCATCCTGCAACGATATCTGTAATACCATCAAACATCCACATCTGCCTATCCCAGGTCCTTGGGAAGGACTGGATAGGTAGACAAAAATGCCAAATCCAGTCTGAACATCTGGCTGACTGTGCGATGATCAATAATAATAATAATAAATAGAGTTGGAAGGGACCTTGGAGGTCTTCTAGTCCAACCCCCTGCTCAGGTAGGAAACCTACACCATTTCAGACAAATGGTTATCCAATCTCTTCTTTAAAATGTTCAGTTTTGGAGCATTCACAACCTCTGGAGGCTGGTTGTTCCATTGATTAATTGTTCTAACTGTCAGGAAGTTTCTCCTTAGTTCTAGGTTGCTTAGTTAGTTTCTACCTGTTGCTTCTTGTCCTGCCTTCAGGTGCTTTAGAGAATAGCTTGACTCCCTCTTCTTTGTGGGAGCCCCTGAGATATTGGAACACTGCTATTATGTCGCCCCTCGTCCTTCTCTTCATTCATTAAATTTTCTTTTAATGAGTGAGAGCATCTCAAGCCAGCAAAGATTAGCTATCTATGTCAGTGCTGGTTCAGAACAGGGAAGTTGAAAGCTATTTATTTGTTAACCTTGAGTTATCTCCAGCTCTAAAACACCCCCCTACAATCAGCATTATTTTCAGCCAGGCCCTTCAAAATGGTATTTAATATGATGGCATACAATCAATGAATGTTCTTATCAAGCTCTATGCTCTCAAAATATTTCATCAATAAAACATTTGGGTCAATGTAACATCTAAATCAGGAGATTAGGGGAACCCTAAAAGACCCAACAGTTTAAACATATTTATTTTATAAAAGGATTCACAACACTAAGGCCATCTTCCAGTTTCTCTTGCTGGCTAAGGACACTGTTGTGTCCTGAGCCTGCAAGATGCAGGCTCGGGACGTTGCAAGAGTCCCAGGCATTTGCAGAAGCTGCCCGGGACCAGACTGAGCGGCGCCAGCCTTGTGTGCATGCGCAAGGCAGGAAAAGCCCGCCTCATGATTGGTTAAACTTGCCCGGGGATCCGAGGGTATAAATAGAGGCCTGCGTGCCTCTGCTCTGGTTGTTCGTAGAATGGAGCAAACAATAAAGACTTGTTGGAGATGTTCCGTCTCAAGTGCCATTATTCCCAGGACTTAACAGACACCAATTTGCATGCTGCTGCTAATGTATTAGAATCTTACAAGAAAACATCTATTCCTCAACTCCCCAAGTCAGACATTTTCAACACTGAATTTCTGCCTGCAGGAGGCACATCCCTTCCCACACCTTAGGTTTTGAAGGGGAATGCTTCTGTCGAGAAAAACAGCGCAACATGCTGAGCGAAAACAGGATTGCTGGTTGAGAGACCGCTTTAAAAATCCAAACGGACGTGAGCTGCCAATTAATAAATTTAGTTTACAGATTGGACAATGTCCTGCCGTCATCGGAGGAATTACCATTTGGCAGAATGGAGCTCCAATACAGCTGCTCTGCAACAGATCTAATTATTTTACTATACTGAAGTTAATTGCTCACATTCCCATCCCACGCTGTCCACATTTTGTCACATTTTTGTCTAACTAACCTATAAGTAAAATGCAAAATGGTGCCTGTTCAGACCTTGAGGACTATTCCCAGAATAAGAAGAAAAGGACCAATTACTCTATTGGTAGATTAATGCAACGTCCTATTATTTCACTGGGCAACTGACTCGTATCTATGACGGTTGCAAATGTCCCTGGAGTCATGTGATTGCCTTTTGTGACCTTCTGATAAGCAAAGTCAATGGGGAAACCAGATTCACTTAATAACTGGGTTGGTGATTTAGCAACTGCAGTGGTTCACTTAACAAATGTGGCAAGAAAAGTCGTAAAATGGGGCAAAAACTCACTTAATAAATTTCTCACTTAACAACATAAATTTTGGGCTCGGTTGTGGCCATAGGTTGAGGACTACCTGTATCATATTAGTAGGAGTTTCATTCATTCCTTTGATTGTGTTATTCCAAATAAATGTGTCTGCAGTCCACCTTGGGGTAAAGGCATGATGATGACAACAACAACAACAACAACAACAACAACAACAACAATAATAATAATAATAGTTGGAAGGGACCTTGGAGGTCATCTAGTCCAACCCCTTGCTCAGGCAGGAAACATTATATCATTTCGGACAAATGGCTGTCCAGCCTCTTCTTAAAAACTTCCAGTGTTGGAGCATTCACCGCTTCTGGAGGCAGATCGTTCCACTGGTTAATTGTTCTAACTGTCAGGAAGTTTCTCCTTAGTTCTAGGTTGCTTCTCTCCTTGATTAGTTTCCACCCATTGCTTCTTGTCCTGCCTTCAGGCGCTTTGGAGAATAGCTTGACTCCCTCTTCTTTGTGGCAGCCCCTGAGATATTGGAAGACTGCTATCATGTCCTCCCTCGTCCTTCTCCTCATTAAACTAGACATACCCAATTCCAGGAACCGTTCCTTATATGTTTTAGCCTCCAGTCCCCTAATCATCTTAGTTGCTCTTCTCTGTAGAGTAATTGGTAAATTCCATGAAGTGGAACTTAAAGTGTCCACCACTGCCAGGGCCGCCATTTTGAATCCAAACGGGCTTCATTTGCCATATGGTGAAGAGAGAAACTGGGTATCCACTTCTGGATATTACACTGCCGTGTCTACTTTGATCCTTGAGTACTCAAAAAATGTGATGGAATGTTGGGAGATGGGATGGAATGTTGTGCTATGGGATGGGATGTTGGGAAACAGGATGGAATGTTGAGAGATGATATATAGAATGTTGGGTTATGGGACAGAAGGTTGGGAAATGGGATGGAATTGTTAGCAATTGGCCATTAATATTCTGGGACTTAATGAGGTCCGTGGCTCTCTGCTATCCTAAAGCAAAATTCTACCAAATTTTGCTTCTTGGAGAAAATCATGCAATCCGAAAAAATAAACACATTAACTGGCAGCCCACACCCATTTATCCTCTTGGCAGTATGTTTGTTCTACTAATTGCAGGGCTGAGTTCATACGATGGGTAAGTATTTCATTATGACAACCAGAAAAACAACCCACATCTGTCTAAAACAAAAGCAACAGATCAAAGGTGCTGTGTGGATTTGAACTTCGATGTTCTTGTGTCCCACTAATCTGCCTGAGAGCCAGTGGTGGGATTCAAATAGGTGAACCATCGGTTCTCTGTGTGGATGCCGCTTCCGGAAGTCCGTTCTGGGCCTGGGCAACAAAAAAATTAGCTACCGGTTCTGCTGAACTGGTGGGAACTGGCTGAATCCCACCACTGCTGAGAGCCATCGGACAAAAAACTGATGTGCAATGGGCAGGGGCATGTTGAAGCAAGAGAGATCCTGCTTTACCCCATTGGCCCACCCCAGCATCTGTCAACTGCTTATCCGACTATTTTGAAGCATGGATTTAGCCCTTGTTCAGAAGAGCACTAAACCTACCCTTTTAAAATAGTTGAAAAGATAAGTGACAGCTGGGAAGCAGCTCTCCCTTTCCATCAAGCAACTACCCCTGTCAATTGTCAGGCTGTTTTGAAACACAGCTTCAGGAAAGTATACACATTTTAAAAAGCTTTTACCACTCTACTAATAGAATAACAATAGAATAACAGAGTTGGAAGAGACCTTGGAGGTCTTCTAGTCCAGGGGTAGGCCACCTTGGCTCTTTTATGACTCGTGGACTTCAACTCCCAGAATTCCTGAGCCAGCATGGCTCAGCTTGGAAACCTCTCCCTTTCCCCTCAGCATGGCTGGCTCAGGAATTCTGGGAGTTGAAGTCCACGAGTCATAAAAGAGCCAAGGTTGCCTACCCCTGGTTTAAAACAAGAGGAACAGATTAAACGCTCAGAGAAACACCAAAGACCCGTCATTTGTATCTCTGTTGCTTATGATTTTATACACTGGTAATAAAGACATTACAACTGCAGCAAGAAAAGTCGTAAAATGGGGCAAAAGTCATTTAACGAAGGTCTCATTTAGCAACAGAAATGTTGGGCTCAATTGTGGTTTTAAGTAGAGGACTACCTGTAGTTTCAACGTCAGCTGCTTAATTGCCACTGGTTACCCTATAATAACGCCAGTCTTTTATCCATGTTTTAAGGCTGTATTTTTAACCTGTATAATAGTTTATATCTGGACTTTAAAAACAAGGCTGATGGAAGCCATAAATGGGCAAAACAACTCCCAGCTAATCAGCAATGAGGAAAAGACAAACCCTCCTCCCTTTTGATTAGATTAGCTGATAGCTTGGAAAGTTTTTCTGCCTTTTTTTTTTTTAACCAACGTGTCTCGTGGTTCATTGGCCTTGAAAGCATCTGGATCAGGTTTTAAGGAAGAATTGCTGCATTCTTAGGAGCCATATGGTTCATCTCTAGGTCAAGAATGGAACTTCCAGTCTTCTCTCCTGGCAGTTGAGCTGTTAAGGCAAGATTGAAAAGTGTCTGTCTGGGATTTAGGTATACATCTTGTTAGCTGTCCATTCTTCATAACTCGTGCCCATTCACAGGATCCTTAACTGGAAGGATCTTCTAGCTCACTGCAGGAAACTGGCAGCTGGAAGATCTCCCAGAAAAGGGTCTTCCATCTGTGCCTGAATAGCCACCCGTCTGAGTGATTGGTTCTGCTATGAAACTGTTGGAAGAAAAGTCTTCATCAGGGTTCAGTCCAAGCCGGGGATAAACAACATGGCGACTGCTTTAGAAAGAAGGTTGCAGTTTATTGAAGAGGAGAGCCAGACAGAAAGATGGCTCTGGCAGAGAAGAGAGCGAACACATGTAGGGAGTGGGTTTTTATACCCTCTGGAGCCTTTTGTTTGTGGAGTTGGTCCTGTGGCATGAACTTTGACCTGAGTCTGAGTGTGGTCTTTGGTATCTCTGTGTTAATCCTATTAGAGTTTGGGTGGGGTATGTAGATTTTAGGTGTCTTTGTCTTCTTGATCTTCTAGCCGGGGCCTCCATCTGCAATTCTACAGAGCTAGTTTCTGCTTGGGGGAGGGAGACTTGGGGCCATTAAGAAAAACTGGGCATGCTTTTTGTTGTGTCCTGGGCCTGTTGAGGAAACTCAGCAGGCCCAGAAAAGGTTGCAAATGTTCCCGGGGATTGTAAAACCTGCCCGGGACCAGACTGAGCGGCGCCAGCCTTGCGCACATGCGCAAGGCGCGAAAACGCTACCTTCCTATTGGTTAGCACTAGCTGGGTTCCTCACCCTATAAAAGGCCTGCGAGCCTTTTGCTCTTTGCTTGGAGTTGGAGAAGGAGAATAAAGAGCTATTGTTTACACAATGCATCTTCATCAATTGCTTGCGAACCGCAAACACAACACTTTTCTTCCTCTTTAAGATCCTTTGAGGAAATATAATATTCTGCCCTTTTAATATTTCCTTCTCGGGGGCGGGGGGGGGGGGCTGACCTCCCACAAAACTGTTGTCAACATCAAGATATTTCTCTTAAAACTAAAATGACCCCTCTTATAATCCAAGTCTATGGTGCATACTTGTCTCTTGCATGGCAGCAAGAACTCAGTTGGTTTCTGTATAATAACCATGACTGAGTTATTGGACTGGCACCAGAGAGACCCAGGTTGAAGTCCATTCACAGCCTCCTTTGGTGGCTTTGAGTCAGTTGTTCTCTCTCTCTCTCTCTCTCTCTCTCTCTCTCTGCCCAACCTACTTCACAGTCTTGATAGCACTTTAGCACTTAGACTTATATACCGCTTCACAGTGTTTTTACAGCCCTCTCTAAGCGGTTTACAGAATCAACATATTGCCTCCCCCAACAATCTGGGTCCTCATTTTACCAACCTCGGAAGGATGGAAGGCTGAGTGAACCTTGAGCCGGTGAGAATCGAACTGCCAGTAGCCGGCAATCAGCAGAAGTGGCCTGCAGTACTGCATGCTAACCGCTGCGCCACCACGGCTCTTGATGGGAGCACTGTGGACGTTGCCTTGAACTGCTGAGCGAAAAATAGGTTGCAAAACTAAGAAATAAATAGACGTGAAGAAGGCAATAGAAGCATCGTTTTCAAATTATAAGGAATAAGAACCAGTTTGGTCTAATGGTTAAGGCAGCAGGATAGAAACTAGGAGGTTGTGAGTTCTAGTTCTGCTTTCTGGAGAAGACTCCTGTGAGTCCCCGGGACTGCAAGGCAATCAAACCAGTCAGTCCTGGAGGAGATCAACCCTGACTGCTCTTTAGAAGGCCAGATCCTGAAGTTGAAACTCAAGTACTTTGGCCACCTAATGAGAAGGAAGGACTCACTGGAGAAAAGCCTAATGCTGGGAAAGATTGAGGGCAGTAGAAGAAGAGGACGACAGAGAATGAGGTGGCTGGATGGAGTCACTGAAGCAGTAGGCGTGAGCTTAAATGGACTCCAGAAGATGGCAGAGGACAGGAAGGCCTGGAGGAATGTTGTCCACGGGGTTGCGATGGGTCGGACACGACTTTGCAACTAACAACAACAGCAACAAGAAGTTCTGCTTTAGGCATTAAAGCCGGCTGGGTGACTTTGGGCCGCTCAATCTCTCGGCCCAACTCACCTCACAGGATAAAAATAGGAGGAGGAAGGGATATTAGGCATGCTGTCTTGAGTTGTTTATAAAAATGATAAAGGCAGGGTATAAAGAAAAGAAAATAAACATTCCCATTCTTCTATACTAGTCCAGGGCTCTCCAAACGTGGCAACTTTAAGACTTGTGGACTTCTACTTCCAGAATTCCTCAGCAAACATGGCTGGCTGAGGAATTCTGGGAGTTGAAGTCCACAAGTCTTAAAATTGCCACGTTTGGAGAGCCCTGCGTTACAGACAGCAGCCTGAGTATGGTGCTCCCTTCAAGACACCATGTCTTAAGTAGGATTCAGACAAGCTGGAGTGGGTTCAGGAAAAGGCATTAAAGACTGTTGGAGACTGGAGATGAAGTCCAGGGAGGAATGGTGTAGGGCAGGGCTTTCCAACCAGTGGTACGGGTACCACCTGTGGTACATTGGCACCTGGCAGGTGGTACGCGACTGTCCTAGAAAAGTAGTGGGGGAGGGGAATGAGCTGAACCGGTGGCAGCACCACACAAGCCTGAGCGAGAGATGGCTGGAGCTGCAGGGTAGTCAGGGCTCAGCGGAAGTGTCAGAATAAGTGCTTCTTTGGGGCTGTCAGGGCTTGGTGGAAGTGCCAGGATCACCGACAGGCTCCAGGTGGAGCTCGGTGCTGATCCTGGTGCTTCTGCTGAGCCCAGAAGAAGCGCCGATCCGCTGGAATGTTGCAACATCTCCAGGGTCTTGTGATTTACATTCAGATGCTTGGCAACTGATTCATATTTATGACAGTCAGTGTCCCAGGGTCATGTGAAGTGACCAAAACCTGCTGCAACCACCCAGCAGACGGGGGGAATAAAAACCAAACACCCCCACTCCACCCCCGCTGCCAATCCTCAACAGAAATGCTCACAACAATGAAAACCTCGGACAGGAGGAAGAGCGTTGCCGGGTGGGCAGGCAGGTGTCTTGCTCGGCTGTGGCTTGGGGGGCACTTTTTTCGGTGCCATTGTAACTTCGAACAGTCACTAAACGAACTGTTGTAAGTCGAGGACTACCTGTACTTTATCACTTTTTTCCTTTTTTGGGGGGGTGCATCAAGTTTTTGACACCTTGCTAGGCAACTGGTGGTACTCGGATGTTGCCATATCCTAAAAGTGCTACAATGGGTGAAAAGGTTGAAAAGCCCTGCTGTAAACCATAACAGCACTAAGGATCTATGACAATATCCTTCAAATTTCAGAAGGGGTATCACAGAGAAGAAAGCCACGCCTTTCTCTCCATTGTCTCAGAGGGCAAAACCCAGAACCATTATCCAAATTACAGGAAGGCAGATTCCAAGCGAATGCTAGGAAACTTTAACCATAGAGCCAATTTTCCAGAGAGATGCCAGGTCTCTTCCATGGAGGCATTCAAGTCATGGCTGGACACGGGTCTGTCTGGGATGATTTCATTCAGATTTCTGCAATGAACATTGGGTTGGACTTGAACGCCTCAATTGCCTTGTCAACTCTCTGAAAGTTGGATCATCTCTCATGTCAATTTTTCCTCTGTTGAATCTAATGATTTGTTCTACCACCCCTTTTCTTTCTTTCTTTTTTTTTGAACAAGCCTGTTTTTCCATTTTCACGGCTCTTCCTCTGAATCCTTTCCAACTTGTCTATCATTCAGGAGGTAGACCGAGCCTTGTACACAGTACTCTCTGTCCTCTGTTGGTTTCCATAACAATCAAATAAAATTGACCCCCGCCCAAAAGAACAGCTCGGTTGTTTTTGTTACACTTCTTTCAGGGAGGTGGGGTTGGCAAAAGCCTTTGCTGGAAAAGGACTGTCGATTCTGTTTGTTGCAGCAAACATGAGCTGGAGGTGTTTTCTTCCAAGATGGGGAGAACTTCAAAATGGCTGCCAACATAAATGGCTACTTCCTTGGCCAGACTCTTGTTTACCGCTATGGAGAAGCTTAATGTTTCACGCTGTCAGCATCTGGTTCTTTCCAGGAGATTCTTTTATTCAAGAGGGGAAGTTCAATATATCCCTGTCAATCATTCTCCTGTTGTGAGTGTCCCTGTTTCCAGTCACTTGTGTTCCCATTATGGCAAAGGGAATCAAAATGGTGGGTGCAGCCATCCAACAAAGCTTCACTCTCTTCTATGTGTTTGAGCTGCAGTGGCACAGTGGATAGAATTCAGTACTGCAGGCTAACTCACTACTCACTCCAGGAGTTCGATTCTCAACGGCGCAAGGTTGACTCAGCCCTCCATCCTTCTGAGGTCGGTAAAATGAGGAGCCAGATTGTTGGGGGGGGAATATGCTGACTCTGTAAACCACTTAGAGAGGGCTGTAAAGCACTATGAAGCGGTATATAAGTCTAAGTGCTATTGCTATTGAATGTGTGTACAAAGAGACACGGCTTCAATCTATGCCTGGGATTTACAATTTGCCCCTCCCCCTGAATGAATTAGCGACAAAGTCTAAAAGGTTCTGCACACTTGGAGATGCCTTAATGCCAAGTCAGAAGAAAGAGGAACAGTAATTTGATCTCAGGACATCTAAGGAGAACTTAAGCTGCTTCCCTTTTGGGCTGAGAAGATCAAATGAAGGCAACGTTCTAGAAATAGGATCAGGGAATTGCACATACAGCGGGGCAAAGCTTTGATTGCCTGGCGGTGGTCTTCATCTTAACTTTTGACGTGGACACTTGTACAGCTGCTCCTGAGAAGAAGGCAAACTGGATCAGAGCTATGACCCGGAGAAGGATTTTGAGACTCCTCAGGTTATAGAGGAATACAGGTGGTATTTGAGTTATGATCGGTTGCTTAGCGACCGGTTGAAGGTACAACAGACCTCCTGGGGATACTTAGTACTGAAGTTCTGACAACACCCACCCGTGGTCCCATGACCTGATTTTCTGCGCTCAACAACCAGCCTGCATTTACAGTCATTTGCAACATCCTGCAGCCACATGACCACATTTTACAATGGCATTGCTGAAGGCCACTATTTACTTCCTGTGTTTGGCCAAACTAGACCATGGTGAACTGTTGGCTTGCTTAACAACTATGGCATTTGCTTAACGATCATGGGGTTCCCTTTTTGACCACTGCAAAAAAGGTTATAAAATTGATTTGGTCGTGAGGGTGACCCATTTTACGACAAGCCTTACAACCATGATGGGCCAGCTCCATTATGGTCCTAAGTCAAGGACTACCTGTATAAGTTGTGCAGTCGCTTTGCAGGAAAAAAACATACATTGGGTCAAATGAATTCTCTTAACAACTGCAGTGTTCATTTAGCAAACGTTGCAAAAAAAATGCTGAAACACCGGGTCAGGTCACACGACGCCTCGACTTACAACAGCAACAAATTACAACTGTAATTTCGACATGCTTTAAAGCAGTGGTTCTCAACCTTTTTAATGCCGCGACCCCCAACCGGTCGTAAGTCGAGGACTAAACCGGTCGTAAGTCGAGGACTACCCAACCGGTCGTAAGTCGAGGACTTTCCCTGCCCGGGAGCACTGTGCATGCGTGGTTCTGCCCCCTGCGCCGGCCGAGGCGTAGCTGGCAAGCGGCAGAGACGGAGCAGGCCGACCACCAGCTGCCCCAGCCCAAGGGAGGTAAGGCACCCGCCGGAAAAGGGGGAAAAAATGGCGGACAGCCTTGCTTGGCGACCCCCATGAAATGGTCGATCGACCCCAAATGGGGTCGCGACCCATAGGTTGAGAACCGCTGCTTTAAAGCTAAAAGATTTTGGTTAAGAACGCATATGGGGTTAGAGAAAATGACGAAAAAAAACATATAGAGTTTAAGCCAGAATTATTTTTGTTAGGTATAATTGTAGGTGGTTATGAGAAACAGTGTATTTATTTAATTTTACCTATATTAACTGCAGCAAGAATTGTATTTGTTCAATATTGGAAAAATGAAGATTTACCAGTGGAGGAAGTGTTAATTAAAAAAAATCTTAAGAGTGTGCAGAAATGGATAGATTGACATTGATAATGAAAGAGAAAGAAGATTCAGTTTATTTTAGAGGACGGAATACTTTTTAAAATTAGCTAGAATCTCAGGGGTAGGCAACCTTGGCTCTTTTATGACTGGTGGACTTCCAACTCCCAGAATTCCTGAGCCAGCATGGCTCAGCTTGGAAACCTCTCCCTTTCCCCCTCAGCATGGCTGGCTCAGGAATTCTGGGAGTTGATGTCCACGATCTACCCCTGGGCTAGATAAACGAGGTAGAAAGAAAGGCACTTGATATGTATTAGTAAATTAGTAAATAAAGACAATATGTTGCTGATAAATATTTTAAGCACTGTGATTATAAAAAAAAACTAATAAAAATGTAAGTAAAAAAAATTGCAACTGTAATTCCAACAACTATAACTGTACTCATACGCACTATAGTACTGTAAGAAGGAACCTGTTTCAATTCCACATAAGTTTTTCTGCATCTGTATTAAAATAAAGTCCAACATCTTGGGAGAATGTTCCACAGCATCATGTCCAAATTAACCTTAGAACTTGTGGTCAACCGCTGACGGCTGGACAAGTTGCTACCGTGAAGAATAATTTTTGCTTTTAAGATGAAAAGCCTTCCGAAATAACGGCCTTCCCATTTTGAAGTATCATATTTTTTTCATTTGTTTGCTGCTTTGATATCATATTTGGCCTGTTTCCTTTCTTTTCTTCTCTACCACCCAAGAACCCAAACTGGTGATGGACAAGCGAAATGGAAACATCTCACGGTTTAAAAACCACGGCCTAACACGTGATTTTTATTTGGTTTTTTTAAAAAAAATAACGTAATTCCAACACGCCTCTCAAAATTGGCTTTGAAATGTGGCTTTGACAGATCATCATAAAATGCTACTGTTAACGGATTTTTAATCCTGTCTACTTGAAATACATTCTGCAATAGTAACGGGACAGTAACGCCCAGGATCCAATATAAGAGAATAGCTCAGGGTTGAAGTGTGGACTCCCTGATGCT